>NC_056734.1:127911670-127976670 GCF_019279795.1 Protopterus annectens | reverse complement strand
TGGGTGACCTGAAGAATTTAATCCATACCCAGTTTTTAAGACTTGGATATCTCAAATTTGTGTATTGCTGTTATTAAATATGCCTAATAATTGGCTGAAAGCCTTATGTTCTTCACCAAACTGAATCAGGACCAAATTAAGACCATGAAAACTGATCTCACTGAAGGGAAATCTGCTGCTTTACTGCAATGCCAAGTTTCTGAAACAAAATATCTAATATGTGACTCTTCCTTGTAAATATGTTTTGTTAAATATGTGTAAGTACCACTCGAGAATTACAATAATTAGCACAAAATAATTAAAACGTATCAAATTCTAAGACTAAGAATTGTTTTTAAAGCAATGACTAACATGATTACTGACCTGCAGGTTAGATTGCTTTCAGGTTTCTAATTTAGGCTTGTCATTTAAGTCCAGCAGTCCATTTTAAGTGCTTTCTGTTCACAGCTGCAACGTGTCTTTTATTACAGGAGGACTTTTACCTTTTAAAATTCCCAGTGGATACTGCGGCTATATGCAGGAGTTTAAATCTGGAGAAAGCAGCATTTGTGAAACTTACACATAAAAATGGGCAGAAAAAAAGATATAATGTACAAGACCAGCATATTCTTTCAAATCATAAGTATGTTGTTTAACTTACTAGATCACAGATGTGGAATGTGCAATATGTTACTCCTCCATTACTACAGAACGCCGAACATGTTATAAAAAAAAATACTTTTTCTTAAAACTATTGTTATTTGGAAACTGATCAGTCTCAATCAATTGTAGTCACAAACTCACAATGCTGTAAAAATTATCCATTAACTTCTTTTATTAGCATACAATTGTAAAACTATAAATCACAGCTGAAACATGAAATATACATCACACCACCATGCCAAGGTATGTGTAAAGACAATTTTCATATACCTATATATCTTTAGGTGAGCAGAAGGAACACAAAACATATAAACACAGGTTTCTGATGAGATATAAAAGAGTTGCTTAGACTACCTACTCTATACATTCCCTTGGCTTTGAATAATAACGAGATACCCTACTTAATTAATACCTTCTTTCTTTTTTATCCTAGTCTTAATAATCATTACCCTTTGTCTTGTAGTTTCTTGGAGTCTGTTACTGTCACTGTCACTGAATAAATTCTGTTACACTTAGTGACTGTATACATCTTCATGTACACAGTTCAAAGCTTCACCACTCTTTTTGACTGTCATTTCATCAGTGGGAGCCTCCCAAAATGTTCCTCAAGGTGGTGTGAACTCTGAGATGACTATAATCACTAAGTGGGCAAAGAGGTCAAGGATGTTAACCCAGCACTTCACACAGGGCAATATTTTTTTATTATTTTTTGATCTATGATATTTGCAGTTGTGTCATATAGAAAACATAGAGCTCAACAAGATATGCAGAATCCCCTCAGACTATTCCTTCTATAATCTACTCCTAACCTAAGCATGTGTAGTAGAGATTGGGTAATAATAACCTGCATAACCCATAGCTATGCCATGAAGTTCTTGCTTATATCCAACAACTTCTAGGCCTACACGCCTAGGTATTTTCTTCTTCAACTGCATGCTGAATCTCATCCCTGACATTTTGTTTCATAATAGATGATTTCTGTCACTCATCTTGTGTATCTGAATAAGACAATAAGGCCTGGGTGTCTGTTTAAGTAGTTTATTGCACACAAACACATCAGGATGGCTGACTGGAACATTAAACTTGAACTAACCAACTGACTGACTGCTGCACTCATACATGCTTTCACTCTGGCTGTTCACTCAAAATGGCACTCTTGCTTGCACATGCTCAGTACATAGATACACATCCCCACTGACTGGAATACTTCTTAATGATATATTACACACTCTGATCTACATCCTCACTCTTTGCAAAGCTGTCTCACATTGACAATGACATTTGAATAGGCAAGCAAATTATACAGACAATAATAAACAAAACAACAAGCATGTCCATGTTGCTGTATATCTGGAACAAGGTCTTGAGATACAACCTGGTCTCATAATGTTATAGTTAGACCTGGGTTTAGCAACAGGGACAGTCACTGGGGAATGTTCTGTCTAGGACTTTCAGGGATATTCTCAGGAACAGGGATAGCTGATGGACTGTCCTCTGGAACAGGAACATTGGACAAGTCACTCTGAGAATTAGAGTCTTTATTACAGGCAAGATGCTGTAACACTGGCTCAGACACTGGTAGTAAATGCTTCTGATTCCTCCTAAATTCAGTCCCTGCGATTCCACGATGCACGATCTCGATTCTTCACACAAACTTTTCACAAGTCCAATCCAGTCATATCCTTTTGTTGTCTGCATCTTCACTATCTCCCCTACTTTTAATGGATTGAGTAGCTTGCTGGTCTTATCATAGTAGGACTTCTGGGACTATTGCCTTTTTAAAAGTTGGGCTTTCACTGTTTTATTGTTTTTAGCACATGGAACAAACAAATTGTTACTGATTGGCAATGTGTTTCTGGTTTGTCTCGACATAAGTCTCTGAGCAGGTGAACTAAGTTAATTATTCCGAGGAATGTTTCTGAGATTAAGCAAGTTTAGAAAAGCATTGGTATTCTCATGTTTGGATCTCAGGCCATTTGACTGTGACTGCGGGCTTTCAGGGCTACTCTTAATATGAACAAAGTCCCACGTTTCAGCATATCTTTAGAACTGCTGACTTGTAAACTGTGCACCATTGTCAGAAATTACTTTGTGCAGATTACCATGGACAGAAAAATGTCTCTTCAACTTAGCAATGACAGTATTGGATGTTAAGTCAGGAAGTAGGTCAATCTTGAATCAATATGACTAAGAGTATACTAATGCCAAATAATGTTGACCATTCCATTCAAAAATAGCTATAGCTACTGTCGACCAAGGTAGTTCAGGAATCTGGCTTAACTGAAGTGGTTCTTTTTGTTGATGCAGTTTTGTACTATTACATACAGAGCAAGATGAAATTTCCTTCTCAATATCTTTTGACAAAGAAGGCCAAAATGCTAGACATCTTGCCCTTCTTTTGGTAGAATCAGTTCCTGGGTGGCCACAATACAAGATTTTAATACACTCTTGTTGCAAGTATTTTGGAACAATCACTTTTGGACCTTTCATGATGATACCATCTTCCATCAAAATCCCATCTCTGTAAGGAAAATACTGCTGCACATCTACTGGTAAACAAGATTGCTTTGACAGCCATCCTCGACTGATAAAGTGGTTGAGCTTCTTAAGAATTGGATCTGAAGCTGTATGAGTTCTAAGCTCATCAAGATGTGTGGAAGGAAACTTTTTTCAGTTCCATTACTTCAAAATCAGGTTTCTCATTTTCATGCTGTTCAGTGTTTTTGTTTCTGGGTGATCTGGATAAAGTATCAGAAGATAAAGAAGTCTGCCTTTTGTGTAAACAAGACTGAAATTGTACTTTTGCAATTTGAGCATCATGCATTGCAGTCTAGCAGGAGCTGTCTACACTCGCTTTCTCAAAATAGTGACTAGAGATTGGTGGTCATTTTCTGTATGGATAAGTCAGCCATAAATATAATCATGGAATTTCGAACATGCAAACACAATTGCAAAGAGCTCTTGCTTGATCCAGGCATACTGCATATTGGTTTGGGTATAAGTTCTCCATGTAGAGTCTATCGGTCTACCCTCTTGAAAAATGACTGCATTAAGACCCAACTTTGAAACATCACAGGAAAGAGTTATTGGTCTGTGACCATCATAATATCTTAAAGTGGGTGGAATGGCAATTTTCTGTTTCAGGACATCAAATGCTCTTTGGTGTTGTTCTGACCAGGACCAGATTACATCTTTGCATGTCAGCTCTCTTAGCAGTGCTGAAAGTTAACTCAAATCAGGAATGAATTTGCCTAAATAGTTGACCATGCCAAGAAAATGTTGTAAGGCTTGGACATTGTCTGGAGCTGGCATCTCGAGAATAGCTGTTTGCGTGAAAGGATCTAGTCATAAGCCTGAACTGGTAAACAAATAACCCACATAAGTAACTTCTTTTATCCTGAATTTGCATATCTGAGGATTCAGCTTAAGATTCACTTCATGAGCCCTTTCCAGAACTTTCTTGAGGCTTCTATTATGTTTGACTTCACCATTGCCGCCTACAAGAATATCACCTACTATAATGGCACATTGATAGCTAGAAAATATTTGTTCCATCTCACATTGAAAGGCTTTACTGGCAGAATTTATTCCAAATGGCATTCTCAAAAATCTGTACCTTCCAAATGGTGTATTGAAAGTGATTAGCAATGAAGATTTTCAATCAAGCAAAATTTGCCAAAATGAACTTTTTGATCTAAGACAGAAAAAACAGTGGCATGTGGCATGAGGGCAGCAACTTCCTTGACTGTTCTCACTGGATGATGTGGTTGTTTTAGTGCTTTGTTCAAATTTCTTGGATCAATCATACTGAAATGTCATCTGAGCTTTTCTTATGAGCTTCTTCCATGGAAGATACCCATTCAGTTGGTTCTGGTACTGGACAAATTACTCCTAAATGCACCATTCTGTTTAACTCAGCTTTGACTCTATTCTGCATAATTACTGGAACTTTCTGTGCTGGTCTGATGACTGGGCTTACCTCAGGCTCTAATTTCATAGAGTATACAACTGGTAGTTTGCCCAGTTTGTCTTCAAAAATATCAGCATAGTCAGAAAAAATAGTTTGGGTGAAATTTGAGCTGCTCTCAATCAAGTTTACATGGTGGGATTCCTTGTTAAATGAAGGAAGTCCCATTTTCAAACTGCTTGCACGTGCTCAGTACTTATAGCACATGCCCACTGACTGGAATGCTTCTTAAAGGTACATCACACACTCTGATCTACAATTTCAGTCTGCTTAATCTGGCACTGCTAGACAAACACAAATAGAGGTTTGCATTTATCTTCAATAATAATAGTTTCACTAATTTGTCCATGTCCCAGGCCTATTATTCCCCCAACAGTAATTCTAGACTGGATCCTTACTAAGAAACCACCCCAAATAATTATTTTGTGACACTGCATCTACTATCAGACTGTAATTATGCTGCACTCATTCATTAATACTCTTACAGAAAAAAATAGAGCCATAGTATCACATCCACAAAAATACCCTGCCCAGTGACAGAATATGATGATAAATTCAGTTCATTTACACCTACAGTTCATTTTTAAATTGTTTCCTTTAACACCTGTAGCTACTTATGGTATCATGATATATTCCTTGGCTAGATTGCTTAACTGAGTAACTTAACGTTTAATAATAGGCAGCATATAAAGAGAAAAGTGTAAGAAATAAAACGCAACTTGATTGCTAATCTAGAATGAATTGTATTGGAGGTACTAACCATTATTTGCTAATTGCAATTTTTATTTCCAGATTTGCATTCATATTTGTATAACTAAGTGAGCTACATGCTATTGAGGGAAAAGTGTGATAATCTCATGGTGGGAGACAAAAATATGCTGTGACTGTCACTGCCCATGTGTAAATCACTCCTCTAGAAATACGGCTAGGTGCTTGTGGGCAGTTATGAAGACATGCAGTATTTGTGTATGCATATTAATATTTCAAACCTGACTTACACACAATAGCATGCTATCAGGTGAAATTTTAGATTATGTAATAATTAATGATTTATGCAGATTCACAGTAAAAGAAACATTTGTATGATTAAATATAACGACTGTCATTCCAACCATCGACATGATCATTTTCTTAATTGGTATACCAGATGTGCTTAAATTTGACAATGGACCTACTTTTAATGGTTATATTTTTTTTGAATTTGCTCAGTGTTTAATTAAAAAAAGAGGAATAGTATTGTGGCATCAAGCCAATGGTCTTGAGGGATGATTTATACATATATTAGACAAAGTATTGAGATATACTAAGATCAGTTAATGAAAAAAAATGTATTTTTTTATTTATCATTTGTTAACCAGGAAAGTTGGACTTGGAACGAGTCAATTTTCAGTGGAGGCCTGGGGAGAAATGCTCCAGACGCATGTCTTTGTAACTTGGGAGGAAACCGGACCACCCGGAGAAAACCCACACAAATGCAGGGAGGACATGTAGACTCCACACAGAAGGCTCCCCAACTGAGAATCAAACCAGAGAACCTCTTGCTGTGAGGCGACAATGGAAACCTATATATATATATATATATATATATATATATATATATATATATATATATATGGGTCCCCTTCAGTAGATCGAACTTTTACAAGTTCGAACCTCATATGGCCGAGACCATATGTTCGAACTTGTAAAAGTTCGATCAGACTGAATGGAGATGTCCGTACAGTGTGGAATGGGAAGATTTCCCATTTCTGCAATGTAGTGCAATCTCAGAGTTGGTATATTTAAGTGGGGGGTGTGGGGGCTGTGGGGGGGTGTAGCGTTTAGTTTTGTTTTTTGTTGTTTTCTTTCTTTTTACTTCAGTGTTCGAACTTTTACAAGTTCGAACATATGGTCTCGGCCATATGTGGTTCGAACTTGTAAAAGTTCGATCTACTGAAGTAGATCCATATATATATATATATATATATATATATATATATATAAATATATATATATATATATATATATGTGTGTGTGTGTGTGTGTGTATGCTTTATTGTTATACAATATAATTAAAATTAAATTTGTAAACCTTCTTTGTCCCCTGATGACCATTTCTGATACCTCAGTGCACTAAATGATCTCTATTTTAGCATAAACTCCCTTATATTGTGTGAACTGAACCACCCTTTGATAAACAATACCTCAAATGTAGGATATGGCCAAAAATTCCTAGACTTTATAAACAAAACTAAAAAACTTCCCTTAAGCAACTTGTAAATAAACCTACCAGAGGGCACATTATTCTGGATCTGAACCTTACAAATATGGCCATCTCTTGCACTAATCCTCTAGTATCTTTTTCTTCTGTGATGTCTGGCCATAAACTTGTGAGCATTTATTTTAAACTGCTCAAAACTCCTTCAGCAAGTCCCATCAAATTTAATGACTACAAATATGCCAACCTTATCTTACTCTGTAACAAAATATCAAAATGACTTATTATTGGAACTCCCTGACCTTAATAAAGCAACAAGCTCCACTATGGAATTCTACACCTATTTAGACAAGTATATAGGGCAAGTAGCCCCCACCAGACTCAAGTATCATTGGAAGTTCAGAAATAAACCACCGTGGTAGTCCACCACTATAAATAAACCATGGAAACAAAAACATTTCTTAAATTATTTAGCACATGCAAAACCCCTCATCTCAATGATAATATACAAACATTACAAAAATAAAGAATACTATCTGGGGCACTGAAAGAGCTTGTGCACTTAGAATGGCCTCTGAAGTCAAATATAATTGTCAAGCATTCTTTAGCTGTGTTAAAAAATAAAAAAATAGCCTATGTTGCTAGGAATGTATTTAGAATTATGTCTCCTATTCTCACCCAATAGACATTGGCAATATCCTTGCACACAAATTTAGTGACAGCTTCACCCATGAGACTTGTATTTGAAGGCCCAAGATATCTGAATCCCTTACACTCCCAATTATCACTAAAGATCAATTACTGAAAGTGCTAAACAAGACAAAAGTACTTCCTGCACGGCAGCTGACAATAAACCTTACAGAAAGGACTACAAACTCTTTTAGGAAAGACGTTCCACTCAGTAGCTCTAGTTCCTAACTTAATATATGATGTGATAAGTGCTCAAGACTTTCCACAATTCAAAATGTGATGGATGATATAGAGAAACCAACAAGAATAAGTGCCCAAAATTCAAAGTATCGATGAAGACATTGCTGTAGGAATAGAGGATACAAAAAAAAGAAATAAAAGTTGACCATGTATAGAAAAGTTAGACAAACCTGATATTTATTCATGATAGAAGCTTCCAGTGGCTTAAGTAATAGAAGAGGCTGGAGTGGAAACTAACAAGAAAAGGTACAAGGTTAAGACTACTTTGGAAGTAGGCATACAACCTGAGAAATAGATAGAGGAATCCCATACTGAAGGAACATTTAATTAATTTATTTATTGACATTTGATTAATGATAGTGAAAGGCCAACAGCTAACAATGTACTAAGGAAAGTAGGTGAAGAAACTGAGGAAGAGATTAACTCTTATAAAGGAAGAAAAAGAAATTGATCTTGAGCAGAATCCTAAGCTTCTCCCTGCCACTCCTGTGCAAAGGGCTTGAGTCGGAAACATAAACAGGACTATATGATTAATGAAAGTAAGATTCCTGGAGTAGAGAAAGGCAAATTATCAGTGCACATCATGAAAGGAAATCACTTTCATGAGTTACCTTTTGTAGAGAATGTCCTAGATGAAGGGGGAAACATTGTATCTGTACTTACAGAACAGCAGGCCATAGTCTACAGATGAAAATGGTGAGGACATGGCTGACCACCAGATAAGCATTGCCAATTTTAAGAAGGTCTAGCAGGAAGGTGATGTACTAAGTAGAACTAGAAAGAATATAGCAACAGTAGAAATGGAAACACAGTAACAAGGCAGCTTAAGTTTATGTCCGTACTTTAAACAAAGAAATATCCTGTTTTACAGGGTAATCGAACAGAAATGACAGATACTGAGCCTCTTACTAGTTCCAAGTCTTATTAGAACACTTGTGATGAAGTTAGCTCATAGCCATATTTTGGGTGGTCAGTTAGGGATGGATAAGATAAAAGTAGGTATTTGGCTAGCTTTTACTATCCTGTTATTATGAAGGACAAAGAAACATTGTGTGAAGCTTGCATAGAATTTCAAAGGACACCATTGCAACTCAGAAATTAAGAACCCATTAATACTCCCTTTTGAAAGAATAATGGACATTGTAAGTTTGTTTGTAAAGTTAAGCAAGGATCATCATTATTTCCTGATAATTATTAATTATCCAACATTTCCTGAGACAGTACTCCATGAAGAGTTAATCCAAACTCCATAGCAAAAGAACCTACTGCTTTTTTCCCTGAGAAATTCTTACTGACCAAGGTTCCCACCCCCATTTTTGTATACAGTAATACAAGAACTTTGCCATTTTTTAAAGAGAAACAGGCATGTACATTTGTATTTCACCCTGAGTAGACAGGCTAGTTATCAACCTTAATAAAACTTTAAAGGATGTGTTACAAAAGACTGTAAAACTAGATGGTAGAAATTGGGACCAACTGCTTTCCATATCCTCTCTTTGCTGTAAGAGAAGTACCCCAGTCCTCAACTGGATTTAAATTATTTGGATTCATATATGGCAGATATCTCTGAAACATGTTAGATATAGCAGAAGAAACCAGGAGAAAGTAAATACCCCTTTAAAAGAGTGACAGATCCAATTTTCATATTAGATTCCTTCAAATCTTTGAAAATAAGTCACCATGAAGCAGTATTCATTTAAAAAAAAGTCATTTGGCTTAGCATGTTCATCTTACAGACTTTGTCAGCTCATCAAAAACTTATAGTAACACTGACCAAAGCATTGTTCTTTTATCCTCATTTCACCAAAGGGGCACGGTTTGACCAGATGTGACTGATTTTCATATTAGCCTTTTAATTGGTTATAATTGAAGCTTCCAGATTGGTTTTGCTTCTTCACAACTTATTTGCATATTGTTTTTAGAAACCATCCAAATTGTTGTGCCTCCTCACCACAGTTGTGTTCCCAGCTCTTTGTTTTAGAATGATCTACAGACTAGATTCATGAATGCATGCAATAAGTATACATGAAGTGTGCACCATTCTGAGTGAACAGACAACACAGGCAAAACTCACACCTTCTTTTTCCTAATTTTAGTTTTCCTGATGATTTTCTTGCAGCCCTAAATATTGAATGGGATTCATAAAGATTGCCACAAAGTACAGACTACATGTACACTTAGTACAATTTCTGACCGACTAGAAATTACAAGGTGGTAGAGATGTTATGGAATACGGAACATGTAGATTTAGGATACACTTACTGTAGGCATTAATGAATCTGGTCTTATGTATAATGTTTTACTTGGTAGAATCTAAAAATAACCCTGATTTTTTTTATCTTAAACCATAAGCAATAACAATTGTGTGTAACATATTTGGTACTTTTTTCTACAATTCTAGTGCTAAAAAAAACTATCTTTTTATAAGTTTGTATATCTGAGACTGCTTTCATTAGGGAAAATGTTATATGTATGTTTTTTTTTTAATTTTTTTTTAAATTGTTATTTTTACTATTTTTATTTTTATTTTATATCTTATTCGCCCCTTCTGGCTACTGATGTGCTGGCTTCTAAGGGTCAAAGGTTGACTGGGTGGATTCAGATAATTTGTGTGCTGCCATGTATGTGTTTAAGTCTCTTGTTGTTTCATTAAAGCACACTGTCACAGGCTAATAGAGTTTGTAAGTATATTATGATATTCCATCAAAAGCTGGAGAGAGCACACTTTTATGGGGCTTCCAGTTGTTAAAAAACACAAAAACTCAAAACATTGGTTGATTAGGACTGTGACAATAGTAGAGCCCACTTTTATGGGGCTTAAGATGTGTTAAACCTTTCTTAGCAAAACAGTAGTAGTTAATTAGCCCTGAAAGTTGAAGCTTTTTCACTCACATGCTAGATTAGCTTTATCAGATCCTCGTTGTACCAAAAAGTTCCAAGTTTTGTGAAGATCAAATTCTGCTTTGGAGGAATATGATAGTGGTGTTCAGCTTGATTTAGGCCAAGATAATTCTAAACAAACATCATGACATAATTGTTTTGCAAATAGGCAGTGTTCCCTAACAAGGTAATGGTTTTGTTGTTCCCTTCCTTGGGCTAAAGTGAGGAATTAGCAATAGTTTCTCCTCCCTGGCTGTGGTAATGATTTCCTTGGAGTGAGCAGGTCTTTTGAGCCAAACATAGATTGTGGCTGCTGGGAACTTACAACTGACAGTGGGAGCACTTACTACATATGTCACTGACTATAGGTAAAAAGTCTGTCAGTGTACATGGGTCAACAGATATCCGCACTTGTCATAGTATATTAAATCTGTCAGGAAAGCACAATGACTTGCATAAACAAAAAAAAAATAATAATATGCAAAGATGGTGGTGGAATCAATCCAGGAAAAAAATCTAAACATAGAAGCAAATGACCTCAAAATATGAGGCATGATTTTCTGAACACTAAAAACCTATGAAAGCTGGAATACAGGATACACACAAGTGAATAAATAAACCAAAAGCAAATGCAAACAACTATACCCACTTGAACTTTGGCATTCTAAAGAGTAGGCCTAGTTGCCACATTAGTCCAGTCCAGAGTTGAATGTTAAAGTCAACGGGTAAAAATAAATAAAAATCTTGGCAGGACTAAAACCATCATAGGATACAGGGCTTCATTCATCCTCTACCAATCACTTGATAGCAGTTTGTTTTTCTCGGCCATCTGTTGGTGAAAAAGAAATGTATCCTCTCGACAGCTCCAGATAAAGACATAGTGAGCAGAAATGGATGGAAAGGAACAATTGAGACCTTGTTAACTGGTAGAAATGAATAGTCGAGAAAAATACACTTGATGGTTCTTGCTCTAATATCCTGTTAACTATTTGCAAAAGTCCATATCTGAATTGCTAATTGACAACACAAGAATGCAGTATTACACCGCCCACCTATTATAACCCCAAAATCCTACCCGCAACCATTTTCTGCTAAGTAAAAGGATCTCCATTGATCCTTTCCATCCATGTCCACAAGTTGCATGGAAACATCTGGAACGAATATTATTAGTCTTGAATGCTGTGTATATTTCAACTTGCTAAACACTTGTTCTGCTTCAACTATCCTCTTGGCATCACTAAAAGTCCAGTTGGAGACACTTCTTAGGTAGGCATAGGTATAGTTTTGTCTTAGACTATAGCTGTGGATGAGCATTCCCTCTGTTATACATCTAATATACAACTGGTTATATAAGTAGAAAAGTCGGCAATGCTAAGAGGCATTATTTAGCAATAAAATGAGATTGCCTTGCTATAACACTGGCAATCATGACTCTAAAATATATTAAAATGTGTGAGTGTGTGTGTGTGTGTGTGTGTGTGTGTGTGTGTGTGTGTGTGTGTGTGTGTGTGTGTGTGTGTGTGCCTAAACAGAAACAGAGGGTGAAAAGGTCACAAAGACAAACTATTCAGTAAAAACTCCAAGAAAGACCTAGCTGAGTTAGACTCCTTACAATTCAAAACCTGAAGCCTTCTGTAGTGGAGTCTCATGGGACATGACTTGTAGAGTTGCAAGGAACCACCACGAACCACCATAAAATAAGCAAGTAATTTATTTGAAGAGAGAACAAGCGCTTTCACGCACTATCCCAGTGCGCTTCCTCAGGTTACATTGCATAGGGCAAATTCCCATCCTTAAATATAAAACACCCACCCAAATTAAGTGATCAAATCATTCAATTTAAACAAACTAATCAACATTTTAAAGGGTAAGCATACTTTAAAGCCATCAATGTAGCTTCAAACAATTGTCAGAAGAGATGCACTTGTTTAAAAATATACATTAAATCCAATTCTTCTCTAATATAGCTACTAATTTAGTTTTATAAAAAAGTATAAGAAAATACATAATGAAAGAACAGTCTACACACAGACTGGTACATATGTAAAGAACAATATATAAAAAATGCATATAAAAATCTACTTGCAGTTATGCAACAACAATAATATGGTAGATACAATACTTTCAGATAAGTCATTTAAAAACACAATTCATTAAACATAAGGCGCCATGATGAATACAAGCTGGATCAACCTCAAAACAAAAATGATATATGGGTAGGTAGGAAAAGAAGGGAAGAAAAAGAAAGGAAAAAGGGGGGGGGAAGGGAGGAAGGAGGAGGGGGGGAGGGGGAGGAGATGGGGTAGAAGAAAAAGGAAAAAGAAAAAGAATAAAGAGAGAAGAAAAAGATGGAAAAGAGGAAAAGGGGGGGGAGAAAGGGTGTAGTGAGTGGGAAGGAGGGGGAGAGACGGGGAGAAAAGAAAGAGAATAAAGAGAAACAAAGAAAAGGAAGAAGAAGAAAAGAAAATGGAGTATAACTCCACTACCAGCTTAGGTACCTTCATTAGGGATGTTAAAAGATATAAAATAGCTATGTTAAAACAGCTTCATCTGCTACCCAAAAGGGCCGGTCTGATGCTAAGAGCCGAATTCAGGCCTGGTTCTATATGTGCC
Source organism: Protopterus annectens (assembly GCF_019279795.1). Classification (NCBI taxonomy): domain Eukaryota; kingdom Metazoa; phylum Chordata; order Ceratodontiformes; family Protopteridae; genus Protopterus; species Protopterus annectens. Next base: position 127,963,441 of record NC_056734.1, on the reverse strand, counting down.
CTGAGGTTTAAAATCCATTTTAATTCACTCAATTCAAGAGCACCTACAATATCACCTTCTCTTCTATTATGGTGGAGCAACTGCAGAACCCTGAATTTGAAAATGTGTGATGGAAATTGTTGACAATGTCTGGCTAATACGTTGGTAACATTTCCTTTTCTGATGTCATATACATGGTTGTAGATGCGGTCCTTGAATCTACGTGTGGTCATGCCCACGTAGTAGGCTCCGCAAGGATCACAAGTAGCCAAATAAATGACATTGCTCGTGTCACATGTGGCATAAAATTTAGGCTCAAAAACAACACCTAAATCCATGAGTTCAAATTTCTGAGCAGTGGAGATATACTTACAAACACAACATTTCCTGCATGGAAAGGTACCTTGTCTATATCTCATTCTAATATCTATGGGTTCAATTTTGACCTTCTCCCTACATAGAAGTCTTTTAAGGTTCAGACAGTTACTGTATCTAAAACTTGGTCTATCACCCACTATCTTGGATAGATCCTTATCCATGCATAACAACTTCCAATTATTATTAATAATGTCTTTTATGTAATTTATATCATTCGTATATTTAATATCATAGTGAATTCTCCCCTTATTTCTTCCAAAGTGGCGACCAGGAAGACATATAAAAAAATGACCCTTTAAGGACTTACCAGTATTTCAGCTACATGGCTTTTGAATGCCCATGACATTTTACTTTTTAAATTTATTAGAACATTCAGGTCAATACAGTTAACCCCCCACTAGCTGTAAGTATGTCATATTTAGACTTTTTTCTGAGTCAGCCAGTACAGCAGAAGTAGATTGATTGGCCTTACTTTACTAACACAGTACTTAAGTTCAAGCCTAATGTCCACATAAATTAAGGTGCCTGCAAAATATCCCAGATAACATCCATACCAAACGGTAAAAAGGTCACATAGACAAACCATTCAATAAAAAAGTCCAAGAAAGACCCAGCTAAGCTATAGCATTCACTGTGTAATACCTTAATCCTCTTGTAGTGGTTTCCCATGGGATATGAAATCAAACATAGTCAAGTGATTCAGAGAGATGTACATTTAATCTGGATGATGAGAAAGGTCTTGGAGTACAGAGCATCAATCATGCTGTCATATAGAAGACACAGAAGGTTTAGGTGAGTAGCAGGTTTCTGTGGTTGCCCTTAGAGCCACCACCCATGATGTTGCGTGCTACCTCCCTCTTCACCCTCCCCATCATAGACAGGGCCACCAGTGGCAGGCATGCCATTACCGCAAAAAAACAGAACATTGTCAACTGTTACTGTCTGAACAGATGTACTATATGGGAGTAGGGAGCCATGTGTGACAATGATGCAGTCTCTGGGTCAGGTCTGTCTACCTATCTGATAATCAAAGCAAAGCAAAGAGTAATCACAACATTGTACTTTACACATACATTGTAGCCATGCCTGGATCATATGGATCATGCAGACGCCCTGACAGTGTAGAGGTGTCCATGTCCCCAACAATCTATGGCACATTACTGGAATAGTGTATAAGATGCCATACTCGTTAAGAGAAGGTTAGAGGTTTAGGTCTACATTTTGCACTCAGTGTTGATTTACTTTTAAGTGTATGCAATGTGCAGACCCATTTGATAACATAATCACATTTATTTATTTATTTATTATTATTTTTTTCTAGGCTTTATTTCTGTATTTCCTGGGCATTAAGTGTTTTTATTCATGACTGGACCCTTCTCTTTGTTGTTCTTATGAACTTATGGATGCATGACATCTTCATTTAGCCTTTTAAGCCATCCTTTGGAGTTACCTTCCCTCATTATTTCCTTTTTATTTATTTCTTTACTTAAGGATGATTTAAGGGTTATGCTGTTGACTTGGCTTTTGATGTGATTATGTTTTCTTCAAGACTCAGCAAATAGGATAGTCAGTAGTTTCTGTGTAGTTTGCTCCAGTTATCAGATAGGTACTGTACCATCTCTGCCAGCCTGGCCTGTAACCATCTTCAACTCACTTGGAACATTGTATGGCCATAGTGACCTAAGCAAGCATGTTTTCTCCAGGTCCCTAAATGCCATCCTACTCTGCATAAGTTGCAGGTCACCCTGCAGTTGCTATTGTGGTTGTATGTCCTCACTCAGGCAGTACAGCATGCTGATCATCTCTACTATGGTTTTTGTAGCAGCGGCCTGCACCTGGATCACTGCCCTGCCAATGCACTGAAGCTTTTGGGCTGACAACTGGCAAGTCTTCTTTTCATGGTGAAACACATCATTTTATCTTTTTAAGGTTACAATAATCATCTAAAGTACATTCCATTCTAACATACTATCCTCTTGTCCACTTTACAATTAAGCCCACACTTGGTGGCCTTGAAAAATAGCTTTTTACTGGAACTATATAGTTAATTCAGATATTTTCAAGACTACTTCCATCAGTTCAGAAAACTGGTTCACTTCACCCTTACTCTTTTATATATTTGCCCAGCATCTTCAAAAATAGCCCATAGTATGCAATCATTATATTGTTATAGTAATAAGTTTGACTTAAAACACCCTAAAGCATCTGCAGTAGTTGGCAACTCGACACTATAAAACTCCACTGCCAGTCATTCTGCAGACTGTCGTTCCACTGTGGTGACCCCTAATGGGAAAAGCCGAAAGGAGAAGAAGAAGAATGACATGGTCATGCTACATAACAAACAAACAAACAAAATGTATCCTGTAAATAATTCCAAACACAGGAAGTATCAATCAAAACACATTAAGACCAGTACTGTACCTCCCCCTAAGCATCAGCTCCATAACATCCTTTTGAGTTACTTGATGTTGATAGAGTCATTCTTCTTTAAGATCAGAATTAAAGTTTTGCCTACAGATCATGTGCCGTAAACGGGTATAAACTGAATACAACATATTGTCCATTGTGCCAATAATCAAAGGTCATCTTAGTCCTTATGAAGATTTTTTTCACTTTCAGTTGACCTTATTGCTACCATCTTTCCATGAAGTACAAATAACCTATTAATTTCTAACAAATAAACCAGAATATAACATTTTAAAATCTGTGTTACGTAAACAGTTTGAACAGAACATCATAAAAGCAATGATTGCTAATCAGAATGAGATAATGAGCTATGAGAAGGTAATATCGTGCACATTCTGTAAATCAGTGCCATACAGAGCTTTTTAAGTCACTTTTGCTTTGCCACACCCTCTTTATTATTATTTATAATCTAGCATGTACTTCAAAGTCATGGATCCGGAGGATGCACAAAAGTACCCTAGCCATGAAGTAGCACCACACAATGATATCAACAGTATATATATATAAAGTCCCTTCAGTCTTTTTTGTGCTCAAAGAACTGACCACTTTAAGTACATAATGATAACTTTGAATGTGGTTCAAAACTGGTTCTCAGATGCCAGCTCAAAGTGACACACAGTCTCGGTGTGCCACTTGAATGCCACTTACCCATTATGAAGATATTTCATTACAAGTTCTAGTTTAATTCCTTGGTTGCTGCATTTCAAAAAGCGCAGATAAAGTCAAACAACTGTTAACAGAGAATCCACATTCTGCAATCCTCTCTTTTTTCTCTATATCATTTTTACTAAAAAGGAAACAAAGAAAACTCTGCAATTCCAAACATGCAGTTCAACCCATTTCTATTTCAGTAAGCTAATAATCTTCAGGTGACACCATGTTTAATGCATATATTTTTTATCTTTTTTTGAATTATTTCCCTATAAGCATGCTTCATTGTATACTTACATATAAGATTATATAATATTTACAATATTGTCCTTTTCCATGTCTGTTACTCTTTCATACTATAGTACTCATTCATTCAATTCTCTTCTTGTACCATCACCCTTCTCTCCTGTATCTTCCTCTGTATACTTTATCTCATCTACTTTTCAGTTTTTTTACCCAAATCCTATTGCTCTCACTTAGCTATTTGTCTGTTCAGTAATACCAACATTATCAATATCTCTCTTCTTTCTTCCCTTCCTCACACCCCTCTGTTCTTCATCTACTCCAGATAAACATAATAATCATCCCTCCTTAACTTCTTTATTTTATAACTTACTCCACATTGTTTCATCTCCAGGCAATCCCTCTGCACTATCTTGTATCCTCACCTACTTCTTTTCCCCATATTTGCAGCATTCTGGATTCTCCAACAGTCCTACTCTCCTAATCTCCTTGCAGCACTGTAGTATCTGTGCAGATACCCCATGCTGGTCTCTTAGAGGCTCTAACAACTTCAAACTCTTTGCCATTTTTCAAGTTTCAGCCATCTTCTCATCATTTTCACACATACTGTTCTCCTTTATTCACCTCTCACTCAATTTACTGAAACCAGTTACTTTTTCAGCTTCTCCCAAACCTTTATAAATTTGCCATAATCTCCTTTTTTTCTCTTCCCCAGTCACAACCATTTCTTTTTGTCTTTTCTTCATTTCTATACTTTACTTCTTCTTGTCCATCCCTGTTTACCCTCCTTATCACTCCTTTAAATGCCAAGTAATTTCCTGATCTCCAACCCCCCCCCCAGCTCAAAGGATGTATGCCTCTCTGTATGTCCACAACCTCAAAGGTAATGCACCATTGATGTGCAGAACTAATTGTAAATAGAGTTACTTACGCTGAGCTAGAGGATGCAGCAAATCTACTGGCTGATAAATACAGCTTTAATTTTAATCCACTCTCACCCCCAGACAGCACTCAGGAAATATTCCCAGCCGTCACATGGAAAAGGTCCTCAAAGTACTCTCCAAGGCAGAAAATACTACATCCATAGGTTTTGCTAATATCTCAGGATGTGTCCTTAATAGCATTAAGCATAACCTATTGGGTCTACTAGAATCACGTTTTAACCATAGCCTCCAAAATGGCTTAATGCCAAATTAATGAGGGACTGTAGCTGTTATCCCTTTGCATAACTGCAGCCCATCCATGCACCCAGGAAACTATTGACCTATAAGCCTGAGGCATATGCAACAACTGGGGTGTTCACAGAGGCTCCTCACAAAATAATACACAGTGCAGCCAATATGTCCTTTCCAGCCCTCCTCAAAGCCTTATCCTTATACATGGTCTCCTACAGTTTGCTGACAGGTGATCTGTGTTTGAATCAAAGCATCCTCTGATTCAACTTTAATGGGCATGTTGCACATCTGCAAAACAAATAACATCAGAAACACCTGATCCAGGAACCTAAATCTCATATTTCTTGGCAACCATCTTGTGCTGGTAGGTGCCTGTCTTCTTTATTAGTGAAAGAAGTAACAGGGCTGCCTGACCTTCTGTAACACAAGTGATTGGTTGAAAGTGAAGGGGCTAGCAGGATCGGGTAGTAATCTGAGCTTCTAGATTCTTCCATCTTTTCTGGTATTTAAGCTCTGTGTTTGTACAGGGCTGTGCTTGTATGCACATCCTGCATCACCGCTGTGCTAATTTAACCCACTGTAAGGTATTCCAGCTTCAAATTTTCCCTTACTAGCACTTGCTCGATCCTGAGGTAGTGAAGCTTCTTTACAACTGCTGTACAAACAAAAGCTACTAGTAACCATCTGAGATCTTTCCACCTTTGACCCCCTTAGCTCTTCCCCCTCATCGATTCTGAAAAATGTGGATGGACAGTTTTGTACAGTTTCTCCTGCCATTCTGGTTGGTATGGGCATCCTGAGATAGTGTGGCAAGTGTCATGTACACGGACAACCCTCTCTTACTACCACCTAGGAACACAAATTGTGAGAGATGCAATTACATTAAAAACCTGGAGTCTATGCTCTCTCCATCACAAGCCAGTAGACCTGGAACTGAGAAGGTTGTCTGCACAAACACCACATCTCAAACATCACTCACACCAACACAACACACAAGGAAATATATGGAGGTTCTTAACAAAAACATACCTAAGCAAAAGAGACATCCGAGACAGAAACTCATGCCAACTCCACTGCCTACCACATCACACCACACATAGTCCACACTCCTGTATCTAACAGCCATCAAGATGTAACCATAAACTTAATATATTACTCATAGAAGACTCCATTGTGAGACACACAGATGTGCCCCTCACCAGGCTGGATAAGGAGAAATCATGGTAAGTTGTCAGGTGCCAGAATCCACCACATCACCCATGCACTGAAGTCCCTCAGCAAGTACTGCTATACATGTTGGCGTGAATGACTTGAGATGTACCTCTCTGGACTACATGAAGAGAGACATGATCGAGCCCACTGAATATATGCTCCAGGAATGTATGTCACTAGCCTTAAGCAGCATTCTACCATCTCCCAGAATGATGCCTCAATATAAACAAAAAATGATTGACTTTAACAATTATCTTAGTTTCTGGTGTCATTCTAAGGGGGATCCAGTACCTGTTGGCCTAGGAAGACTTGATTGACAGACCACAATGCCTTGCCAGAGATGGCCTGCATCTGTCTCCCTTGGGCTTCAGGCTCCTGGCAAAGGCTCTTGCCTCCCCTATAGTGCCTTTTTAGGCAATGTCTTGAGGTCAAAACTATCAACATGCAAATCTCATCTAAATGCAGTTTAAAGGTCATGCTGCTAAACACTTGGAGTCTCAACATGAAACTGCACCCATTGAAAGCATTCTTAACCCTGGAAGATGCTGACATTTGTGCAGTCACAGAAACCTGGTTCAAAGCTGTGGAAAGCACCTCAGCCTTACCTGGTTACTCATCCTATGATACATACAGACCACAAATTGAAGGCAGCAAAGCCAAAGGAGATGATGTTTCAATATATATTAAAGTTATACACACCTACAGACTAGTCAGACAGTATGACATGCAAGAGATGTTCCAGGTGCAGTTAACGGTTGACAACACCCCTATTCAAATCATAGTTAGCTACAGGCCCCCAACGGTGACTCAGGATGCCCATGTTGCCTATCTGGACCTCCTCAAATCTTTTAAGATTCAATCCTATATCATGATCCTAGGCGATTTTACCATTGACTGGAAGAACTACTTGAGCCAGAACACAAATGCTCAAAGATTCCATTACTTCATCGATGCCAATGCCTTGGACCAGCTGGTTGACACTCCCACAAGAGGTGACAACATCTTGGACTTGGTACTAACCAGCATAGGAAACCACTGCAGCATCCCCACAGTGTCATCATCACTGGGAAGATCAGACCACAAAGAGGTCACCTTCAAAGTCAACATCTCCCCTGCCCCCCAGTGTTAAAGAAAACGTCTCCAAAGCTGATTACAACCTCCTGAGGGAAGGTCTAAACAGCTTCACAGCCCCATCCCCAAATGTAAGAACTAGCACTAATGTCCAAACCTACACCAAAGAACTATACAAACATTTATATAAATGCATGGTTTCAGCAATACCTGACAGGATAAACTCCTCCTCTGCAAGGAAGAGTAAACCTCTCTGGTGGACATCTGCAATAAATAAACTATATAACAAAAGGAAAACATTGCTGTCCGGGACCAAGAAGGAACAGGTGCTAAATCAGAAGCAATCTCTCCTTGGCCTAAACAGACAAATAAGGGTATTAGTGAAGTCCTCTAAAGCTAATTTCGAGTCCAAATTGGTCACATCTACTAAAGATAATCATAAGGCCTTCTTCGCATACCTCTGCAGTCTAAGGGGAAACACACAAATCTGCTCAGAACTGATGGCCAAGGACACCACATACACAAATGCCGTGGATATAGCCAACCTGCTGGCAGACAGGTTCACTGAAAACTGCACTCCTCTGTCCCCTCCCCATCAGTAATCCAGGATATCCCCAGAATCTGCCACACACCCCTTATCTCTAGGGAACAAGTCATTACCGCCCTCTCAATGGGTAAAAACACAGTTTCCATGGGATCTGATAACATCCCAGGCTGCATCCTGCATCAACTCAGGCAGGAACTCACAGCACCATTAGGCACCCTATTCAACCTAAGCCTGAATACTGGTTTCCTCCCAGCCGAGTGGAGGATGGCCACCATAATCCCACTGCACAAAGGTGGAGCATCCACTTATCCAGGCAATTATAGACCCATCAGGTTATCTAGCCTGATTTGCAAGGCCATGGAATGCATTATCATGGACCACATTAAGAAGAACATCAGCAACCTCCAAAAGCTTGATCCCACACAGTTTGGTTTTGTCAAGGGAAGATCATGTCTGTTAAATTTAGTAAACTTCTTTTTGTCAGTCATCAAAGCCATGGACAAGGGGAAGATGGTGCACACCTCCTACCTTGACTAGGCCTTTGACGCTATTCCCCACTTGTGCATAATAAACTATCCCAGCTTGGCATAAATCCATATGTGACCAAATGGGTAGTTAACTGGCTCACTGATAGAACTCACTTAGTCAAAATAGAGGAAGCTACCTCAAGTAGTAGACCTGTAGTGAGTGGCATACCCTAGGGATCAGTCTTGGGACCCTGTTGTTGGGGATATAATTCTCTGAGGTGCAAGCCAGAACCAGAGGCCTGTGGCTGACCAGGTTTGCAGATGATTGCAAGCTGGGCACTGTCATTAACTTCCTTAGTGATGTAGACATACTACAAGAGGGTCTCACCCAGACAAATGAATGGTGCTGCCAGAAACACAGCCTCAAACTAAATGCCAAAACATGCATAATCATCCCCTTTGGGGAGAATGATGTCTCCACAAATTATCACATTAATAACAACGTCCTAAGCATGGAAGCAGTTGTGAGGGACCAAGTCACCCAAGTTGAGAGCAATCTAACTTTTGACCACCATGTTGCCTCCATTTTACAGATAGCTTTCTACATGGCTCACCTCATTACTAAGGGTATTTTTCCAGGAACAAGGAAGTCATAACTTCCCTGTATTCCTCCCTTATCAGGCCTATCATAGAGTATAACACCCCTTTCGGCATGTACCTCATGAAGCACATGCAGCAGCTAGACAGAACAGAGGTTCCTGACCAGGAGAATCCAGGGCTTCAAAAATCTGTCCTACATGGATAGGCTAAAAGCCCTTTCCCTCTACTCCATCTCATGCAGACTCCTCAGAGGTGACCTATGTCTGGCATACAGAGCAATCTCTGACCCAACCTTGATGAAATTGCTGCATATCCACAAGTCAAACTCCACTCGCATGATCCACATGCAAAACCTCAACTTGTTCTGTAACATCAATAGGACTTGCTGGCAGGGTAGATTTGTGTCCCAGAGACTCCCAATCTATGGAATAGACTCCCTCTCCATGTCAAGCAGAGTACTTTATTATCCCTCTTTAAAAGGAAACTGGATAACTGGATGGGAAATTGAAAATACACCCCTGGGATTCCATCTGTGTCCCTGCTGGACAGGGGTATCGGGTGCTGGCTTGTGGGAACATGGGCTAATTTATTGGCTAGGCTTATAAGGGGCTCAAGGCCAGTAGCCTAGTAACTTGCTATGATCCTATGATCTGCAAAATAAATAAGACATGATCTAGGAACAGTTATGTGTCTCAGAGACTTTCCCTTCCTGTCGGTTAAGCTTTCCATCCAAGTGAAGCAGAGTCCTTTCCTGTACCTATACAAGTATAACTTGATTCAGTGTATGGGAAATCATAAATTTACCCATTGTCTAACATCTATGTCCCTATTAGAGAGACAGAGATACCTTGCAAATGCTGGACCACTCATGCCCAAGTAACATATACTCCCACAAAATCCTTTTGGACCAAAACCTGGCTAATATTTTTGGAAGCATGGTTAGGCTTAAAAAGGCTTGATAGAGTTAATAGCCTTGTAATCCCCTATGGTCCTATATATAACAGCTGAAAACTGTGCCTATTGCTTCATAGCAGTCTGCAAGATATCATGATCCATAAACACAACTCTTCCATCAGACATTATCTCCTTATCAAATTGCCAGAGTTGTGATAGGACCATTTCCTTTCCACACCAAGTCAAAATCTGAGCCAGGATGAATCTTGGTTGACCATGAGCCCTGTCAAGCCACTGATGATGTAGACAATATCCAGCAATTTCTTGAAAAATCCAGTTTCGTGTGCCATCATAGTTTTCACACACTCGAAGTAGTCAAATCTATCTTCACCCTCTAAAATCCCACTCAAACACAAGCTTCTGCATCTTGCTTTGTCTTATAACATAACCTCTGTTCTGCATAAACTATTTCACTGCTTAACTTCATGGCTTATTCCTCACATCTGCCACATTTTGTTGGACTGGCATCATGGTGTCATAGTGCTCTTTTAGAATTTCAATAAAGTCATCCCCCGGTTTAGCATAATAATTAAAAATTCCAAATGCAACTTTCATCTGCTACCTGACTGCTTTCAGGCCACTTTCATAATTACTTTCTGGAACCTTGTTATGTTTTGCCAATCACTCTCTTTACTGGACTGAGGCTTAGCAACATGGCGCCCCTAACACTCTCTTTCCTGCTCAGAAAACAACCTCTCTTCACATTTCCTCAAAACTGAATATAATATTTTAAAAATGGCAAACTATTAGCCTTTTAGTGCCAAAATTGCATTGAATTGTATCTTGTCTTTTAATGGTACAGATACCCTATATCAATTTTACTTGAAAGAGTGCCTAAAGGGAGTGACCAACCTCATGAACCACCAATAAATTTCTACAAGACTGTGTGGTGTTTGAATGCCTTCTTCAGTCTGTGAGGAGGCTTTTTTCAAGTCTGGGAGTTAGAGAGTCCTAGAAAAAGAATTTAAAATGGGTGAATGGAGATCATAAAGGTCCTCAGAGGTGATGGCATGCTTTCTCTTCATGTGGTTATTTTCTAGGTTCTGTAAAGGCTCTATGAAGCAAAGAATGTACCTGAATGAAATATGTGAAATCCTACATGCGGTAGGATAGTCTTAGTCCTGCCATTCCATACAGGCCCATTCTTCAGAGGATAGCTCTAGCCAAAGCATGAATATATTCCAAATTACAGCAGCTTACCTGGAGGCCCATTCACAAAGCAGCAGACATATTCTTATCTGCTTCATATAGAGTAGAAAAACTGATAACAGTAAATAGTAACATTTTCCATTCCTCTGCATGTTCTTGCCATTTTCTGTTTGTACCATTTGATAACTTAAGTGTAAAAAGTAAACAAAAGAATAATAAACAAACCATTAATGAAATTTGTCTTAAGTATTTATACTAAACATCTAAGGAAATCTAAAAGTATTATAGGGCAGCAAGAGCCGAATCCAAGTGTTCCAGGCTAAAGTTATAATACCCTGGGTGACTGGGTGACTGGTACCATGGGGTTTCTCATTCTTCCTTCATAGGTTCATAGGAAGGTACTAGGTTATTGGCCCTATGGCCTATATAAGCCTAGCCAAAAAGGTTTCCTGGCTTTCGCCACCCAAAACAATTATTTTCCTGTGCCCCTGTCAAGCAGCGCCACAAAAGTGATCCCCGGGGTGAATGTTCTATTTCCCATCCAGTCGTCAAGATTTTTCTTAAAGAAGGCCAACGAGGAGCTTTGCTTGACATGAATGGGTAGTTTGTTCTAGAGTATGGGAAGTCTCTGGGACAGGAATCTATCCCACCAGCATGTTCTGTTTATTGTGGTGACAAGGTTTAGGTCCCTGGAGCATGTGGTTTGAACAGACTGGGATTTCTTTAAGTGTAGCATGTCCAACAGCTCTGGGTTTGATATAGATTTGTATGTTAGGCAGAGATCACCTCTGAGTAGGTGATATATGACGGAGTAGAGCTGGAGTTTTTTGAGACGGTCTGTGTATGGCATCTGTTTGAGGCCAGTAATCCTCTTGGTGAGGTATTTCTGTGTCCTTTCCAATTGTTGTAGGTGTCTTGTGAGATACATGCCAAATGGGGCATTGTACTCTATAATGGGTCTGATGAGAGATAAGTAGAGAGGAACAATGACCTCCTTTTTTCTAGAGGAGAACCCTTTTTTGATGAGGTGTGCCACGTAGAAGGATTTCCTGACTACTGTGGTGATGTGGTTATCAAAGGAAAGATTACTGTCCACCTGTGTCCAAGGTCTCTTATCACACTTTCAGTGTTTAGTGAGCTCCCACCTATGGGGGTAGTTCATGAGTACCCAGCTTTTCCCAAAGGGGGATGACAATGCACGTCTTGGCATTGACATTAAGTTATCTCTGTGGGCAAGAATTGGAAGTCAGATGCCATTCTGTGAAGAACTTCATGAACTTTAATATTTTTCTAAACCAGAAATCATCCAGGAGAAATGGAGCATACCAAGGAGCCATTGTCCTTATTAGTGTAAGAGAACATGGCCTATGTGCCCTTAGAATTCTTATAGGATTCTGAGTGGGAGGGAGGAAGATACTTATAGCTGAGGGACATCTGGTACTTGGTAGTGCAACTTCATGAACTTTAATATTTTTCTAAACCAGAAATCATCCAGGAGAAATGGAGCATACCAAGGAGTCATTGTCCTTATTAGTGTAAGAGAACATGGCCTATGTGCCCTTAGAATTCTTATAGGATTCTGAGTGGGAGGGAGGAAGATACTTATAGCTGAGGGACATCTGGTACTTGGTAGTGCATCAGCCAAAGACAGACAAAACAGGCCTGTATTAGGCTTGGTGCTAGCATCAGGCCACATCTCCTTAGGATAACTTTCTACACCTGAGATTTTAGTTATGCCCTAATTTCAAATATCTGGCTGCAGTCTGCATCTTGAACCTTGAACTATGGAACAAGAAGACTTACTAGAAGCATTCCCTGCCTGGAAGTTGGCTAAAGAAAGGCTGTGGGATGACAATCTTTGGCCATGAGTACTGTGGACCTTTGGCCGTGTAATGAGAAACTTCTCACTAGGGTAAAGTCAGTTTACAGGATGCTCCTACCAATCAGCCGGAGAATGGCAAAGCCTACACCCCAGGATGCACTTCTCCAGGTTTCATAGCTTCATAAACGCATACTAAGCCAGCAGTATGTCAACTATTGTAGGCTTAGCCAACAATGGTATAAAAGAAGTCCTTAAGGGTGAGGTACAGAAAATTATGAAAGGAGGTAGCATTAATTTAGTTGAGATATATAGCATACATTTTATGTATTTTAGAGGGAAGGGTAATAAGATGAAGGAGAAAGGAAAGAAAACTAGAAGAAAAAATGAATAATAAGGTCTAAGAATTGATACTGTTTAGTTTGCATAAGTACAAGTTTGTAACCAGTGACAGCTGCAATGCATTTCCTCTGTCCTATCCATTCATGTAATGGATGCTTGAATGTTGATAGCATTTTACCCCATCTAATGTGTAAAGGAAGTTTGTTATATAAGCAAGGGAGGCACTGGTTGATGAATGTATCCCTGAATTGGGACTTTCTTATATTTTGGTGTGAAATACAGTCTTTGGAATGGGTATTACGTGAGGATTTTTTCTTTTCAAGGAAAAGGAAGTTGCTTGATTTACCATAGCTCATATGAAAAGTTTCAGATTACCTCACAAAATTCCGTAGACCACAAAAAGTAAGGACATGCTTCTTTAATCAATCCAGCTAAGAAATGTTTCTGTAAATCTTGAGTTATTTTGGCTATAAAGCACTATAGTTTCTTTATGTGGTTCAGTTGTTTAAGCCATGCATACCAAATGTGGCATTATTTTCTATGATGTGGTGAAATAGGTCAAAATAAAAGAGAATCGTGACTGATTAGAAGTTGGACAAGAAACCATTATAGACGACATGGAAGAATTTTCTGACAGTATTGGAGACATACTGATCTTAAGGCATCTCATTTTGTATTTAAGTTCTTAAATCTCTGATCGCAGTATTAGTTTTGAGGTGAATTACATTTATGGTGTCAGAGGAATGGCCTCAAGCTCAATGCCAAAAAGTGCATTGTCATCCCCTTTGGTAAAAACTCTGTACTTATGAACTACCACATAAACGGCAGGCTACTTAATGCCAAATGTGTGATAAGAGACCTTGGGACCCAGATGGACAGTAGTCTCTCCTTTGTTAATCACATTGCCACAGTAGTCAGGAAATCCTTCTATGTGGCACACCTCATCACAAAAGGGTTCTCATCCAGGAAAAAAGAGGTCATTGTTCCCCTCTACTCGGCACTCATTAGACCCATTATAGAGTACAACACCCCTTTTGGAATGTACCTCACAAGACATCTGCAGCAGCTGGAAAGGTCACAGAAGTACCTCACAAAGAGGATTACTGACCTCAAACAGATGCCCTACACTGACTGTCTCAAAAAACTCCAGCTTTACTCTATAGCATATCGCCTACTCTGAGGAGATCTCTGCCTAACATATAAAGCTATGTTAAACCCAGAGCTGTTGGACATGCTACATCTAAAGAAATCCCAATCCCTCCGAGCTACACGCTCTAGGGACCTACACCTTGTCACCACAATAAGCAGGACATGCTGGAGGGATAAATTCCTGTCCCAGAGAATTCCCATACTCTGTAACAAGCTACCCATCTATGTCAGGCAAAGTTCCTCATTAGCACTCTTCAAGAAAAATCTTGATGAGTGGATGGGAAATAGGAAATACACCCTGGGGATCACTTCTGTGTCTCTGCTCAACAGGGGCACAGGAAATTAAATTTCTTGGGTGGCATAAGCCAGGGAACCTTGTTGGCTAGGCTTACTTAGTCCCTTGGCCCTATTTATGAACCTATGTCATACTGTGTCGAAGCATGAGAATTATGAAAAGGGAATATTTATATTCCTTTGTATTAGGGTGACACTGTTTAAAGCGTAGTTATTAGTCTGAAAAACGCTTTGTAGGAGCATTAGTGAGTCTGAGAGGAGGTTAGGATGATCTATAGCTTGCAGTCATCTTTAAACTTAAAATGCTTCAGCTAACACTAGATAAGAAGTGTAAATAAGAAGTCATTTATCTAGTCATTTGGAGGCCTTTTTAAAGAAGCTAATGAAATTAAAAAGGAACACTCTATCCATGACAAAGCCAAACTATAGAATGTATAGAGCATACGGATCTTGAAAGCCCTTATTGAGTAGTTCTCCAAGAATCTTTTTCCATGGCTCTTCAGATAAGACTAGTGAGACTAATGGACCTATAGTTACCTGAGTCAGTGGAGGGCCCATCCTTATGGAGGAAGACGATTAAGGTGTTTCTCCATTGCAAAGTCATCTATCCTGTGCAGACATTTTAAATGAAGTTATTTAGGAGAGCCAACAACAATGGAGAAGTGATGTTTTAAGCTTACTAGTAATCAGGCAGGTACGTTGCTTTGTTATGGAGAATATGATTGATAATTGGGCAATACTGATACCAACAGTTGGGACTGAGCTGGTACAGAACAACCCAAGGGTATAGCTTATGGAAGAATGCAATCAGAGCTCAGTTTTGTTTGCCAAGATATTAACTATGCATTCAGCTCTAACTGGATTTAATATACTGGAGTATAACAGAATATTACTGTAGAGTCTATATACATAGCTAAAAGGCGTTATGGTTGCCTTGTGTTGGTGGCTATCTTGTATTCATAGGCAGCCTTTACTTCTCACAGTTTTATTGAATTCTTAACACCTGTCATTAAGTTTTGTATCATGAGCTGGGGGGGGGTGAAGTTTTGGGTCTATATTATAACATTGAAGTCTTAAAACTTCGAATGTTATAATATAGAATCCCATACACCGAACGCTGAAAATAGAGAAGCTGCAGAATATCAAATACTTTCCTAGGGAAAGTATTCAGTGGGCCATTTCTGCAACTTTGTTATTTCTTCGACTGTGGAGTGAAGGTTACAGACCAGGTTAAGGTAAGTGTGCGAACGAAGGTGAGTGTGCGATAGGGACCTTAGGGTTAGGGAGCGGGTAAGGTAAGTGTGCGATAGGGACTTTAGTGTTAGGCAGTGGGTAAGGTGAATATGCGATAGTGACTTTAGGATTAGGGAGTGAGTAAGGTGAGTGTGCAATAGTTAGGGACCTTAGGGTTAGGGAGCAGGTAAGGTGAGTATGGGTAGTTATGGACCTTAGGGTTAGGGTTGGGTTAAGGTAAGTGGATAGCTAGTAGTGTATGTATGGTTTAGTGTAGGGTTTTGTGAAGTGTATGTGTGTGGATTATTTATTTTGGTGTGCTTGTGTTGTGTGTGTTTGTCGGAATAGCAAATTTTTTCCCTGGGAAAAAAATTCGCTATTCTGAGTGTTCGATGTTATGGTCTTTCGATCAAAATGGTTCGATATTATAACATTTGAAGTTTTAAGACTTCGATGTTATAATATAGACCCAAAGTTTTTATTTCTTGTTATATCATTTGTTGATTCTGTTATCCCACCATAGTGGGTCAATGTACTGGAACAGTTTTCTCTACACAAGAATAGGTCATGAAATTATTTTTTAGGAATGTAGTTTTGGTGTCCAGATATTCAAAGTGATTGGGCCATTTATGTTTTGTTTTTTTTTTGAAAAGGTTAAAAATAATCCACTGGTTGATTTTCCTGAAGTCTCTGAATATAGATGGATTACTGGGACTAGATAGGCTAGTGTTCATGAAGAAGGTGATAGCTAAATGGTCAGATATAACTAGTGAAGGGAATACATGTGAGGGTAAGTCAAGAGCAGGGACAGGGTAATTAGTTATGTCAAGCTCTGGGATGTTTACTTATCTAGAAGGGAGTGCAACTATTTAGTTTATGGATTTAGAGTTGATGGTGTTGAAAAATGTTTGGACAATCCAGTCATTCAATGTGCAGGTGGGCCTGTTAATATTTTGGGTAATGTCGCCTCACAGTAAGACGCTGTCCGGTTTGATTCTCAGCTAGAGCGTCTTCTGCGTGGAGACATGCGTGAATGGGCGTACCTTCGTTGAAGGTTGTGCGTCAGGGCCGGTAACTCGGCACATAAAAATCAACTACCAATCATTAGCGGACCAGAGTTCCGCTGTGGTGACCACTAACCGGGAAAAGCCGAAAGACACAACAACAACAACAAAGTCTCCTAATAAAAAGTGCTTCATGTGATTTCCATGAGGGGAGCTTGTTGAGATAGTCAATATGTTCCTCCAAGGATAAGATGGGGACCTGTAATTATTGAATGAGAAAACATTGTTTTGTTGAGAATTTTTTGACTTGTACTAAGTCAAGGATGACTTGGGATGAGATGCATAAGAATGACAGTTATTAGTTGTCTTGAACAAGTGATAGTCAGTGAGCCCTGAACAGTAGGAGTGCTTTCCATAAGTTGGAACTTGGTTTCAGCAGCTACATAACTATGTATGTCCTCCAGTAAATAAAAGCTAAATTGGCCATTTTACCTCTGAATATTTTTATGTTGAGCAGAGTCACCCTGATTACTGGTGGATTGGAATTTATCAGGCTGGAATGTTTAGTAACCCGACTTTGCCAAAAATGGAAATAATGCAAGTGGAATTAATTAATTAATTAATTAATTAATTTATTTATTTATTTATTTATTTTTGCCACTATGCAGAAGTCCTCAAAGGACAGGTGCATCATATCCCTGATGAAGCAGAAAGGTCTGCTTTCTAAGCTGTTACAAACTGGATTACTGTAGAATGACATAATTTATACAGCCAATCATTGAAGAAAATTATAGCTGATATGTATTTAGGAATCATCATAACTCAGGGCAAAATACTACTCAGCACAAAATATTTCTAATTCTTAAAGCATACTATGAGAGCTCCACCATTGTCTCTTTGCATATCCTTCAAGGAGGACCGTTTCAACAGTGACAAGGTCATAGTTTTATTTTAGTCACTTTAGGGCCTGGAGGGTATTACTGATGTCTTTGATCTTATCACCTGGGTGGCAACTGGTATCCGCCCTGTCCTTTGGCAGTTGTCATTGTAGCATCTGTATGTCTGACAATGGAATCATGGTTTACTATCAAAATTTCGAACCGTACTCCATCGACTGTACTATCGTCGAACACGGAAGTTCGAAAACGGGAATGTCGAAGTCAAAAAAACAATCTAGGAATGGGTTTTAACATGGGTCGAGGTAGGGGAGATGTTTGTAGTTCGGAATAATACTGAACACCTGCCTAGACCCATGTTAAAACCCATTCCTAGATTGTTTTTTTGACTTCGACATTCCCGTTTTCGAACTTCCGTGTTCGACGATAGTACAGTCGATGGAGTGCAGTTCAAAATTTTGATAGTAAACCGGAATCACAAATGCCTCTGCCTGCCTTAAGTACATGACTCTTTAGAGTGGTGTCGGTGTACCTGTTTGAGTAGTGGGTTTATGTAAATACAGAAATATGGGTGGGCGAGGTGCCCCATCATTTGAATTGAAGTATTCTTTTTTTTTTTTTTTTTAACAAATTTAAGTTTGTGTTTACCAAGAATATTCAAGAGATCTGCCTACAGTTTGTGCACACAAATGTATCTCTCACTGATAATTTTTTTGTTAGGCAATAACACCGAATTGTAAGTAAGCATGACACAGTTGTTACACTGCCTTCTGGTGCCTTCTGAGATTATATAGGTCACTAAAGCAGAAACAACAGTTTGTAACTCCAGAGATCGTAGTTGGATAGGTTGGATAAGTTACTTGCCTTCTTCTCCGTCTCTGTTGTCTCTTGTTGTGTTCTCTTGAATTCACAATTAGACAACTGTCAGGAGCTCAACACTGAAAAACACTACAATACAGTAAATTTAAAATCATTTAAAGTCTGTAAGAATTTGTACTTTGACTCCTTCTCTGTAGTCTCCTGTTATAATTTCTTCTGGCTTGTGCATTTAAAGTGCTATCAGCAGTCCAGCACTGAACAGTATGCAAGTGAGAAAAATGCTGGTTATTCAAAAATCTGTAAAATTCCTCCCTTTTAAAAGGCAGCCAAAAAATCCAGCCTATTCCCCCTGAGAAGCTGGCCAGTCAAAAATAGGCACTCCTTCAACAGACCCCAAATTCAGGCAGCAATCACACTGAAGTCTTTGCTCTTACCTGAGGATGGTACACTGTAAACCAGTCCTATTAAATCAATGACGTTTTTAGAGTGCATTGAATTTGAAAAAATACAGATGGAGAAGGATTTGTGGCCTTCTCCTGATTCTCTACAGGCTCTTGGTATCATCTATGGATTGCATATTTAAAGTTCTAACTGCAGACCAGCAAAGAATAGCAATGAACTAAGCAAGCCTCCATTAATTTAAAGTTGGTAGGTCTCCACTGCAACAGAAGATGGCCAAACAAAACCCAGCCATTGCCTCCACAGAAGCCAGTCAGTAAAAAAATCATCCTACATGCCTACAAAAGTTAGCCAGTCAGAAGCAGGCACTTTAATCCATCAGTTTAACACAGACTCAGGCAGGATCTGTTCTCACCAGAAGATGGTACATTGTAGACCCAGTCCTAGGAAGGTGATGAAGTCCTTATAGTGTACTGAACCAGAAAGAGCCCTGATGGAAAAGGGCTTGCGGTCTTCAATTGCTTCACTGTAGTCTCCTACTGCCTTCCCTAAATTCATAGATTCATAACATTTAAAAGGCAGAGTCAGCCCATGTACCACAATCATCTTGCCAATAGCTAATGTTATAAAGTAGTTTTGCCTCTAGGAGGAGAAAACACATAAGGCTGGGGATAACTTTTATGAATGACAATCCAGTTTAGAAGGTTGCATTGAAGGAAGTGGGAGCATCAGACTGGTTTATATGTAACACATAATTATTCCAGAGCTAGAGGAAGTGTTGAGTAATAAATCTGTCCCTTCAGCAAATTATTTATTTGATTATGGACATTCAGGTTTTTAATATGAGTTTTTGTGGAGCTATTTGTTTTGTCGAGGTTCAGGAGGTGAAGGAGGCTTGTTCATAAGAGCGCAAAGGCACAAAAATATATAAGAGAAAAAGCATAGGGATAGCGGCTCAAGCTTGTCTTTCTAGCTGAGGATCTTTAGTCTAGTGAGATTTGTAGTTGGGAAACTGTGGTGGTTTTGTAGTTGTATTGTATAGATAAATACTAAAAAAGGTAATATAATCTGTAATTCGTCTGATCATGGCAGAATACTGAAGTCTGATACCATTTTTAAATGGATGAAATACTTTTATCAGCTGCTGCTAAATGATGGCCAAAGGATAGGGTGTTCCCTGAGAAGTTGCTAAGATCTCCAGTGACTATAGCCGTCTGGCATTGGGTGCTGCCTATACTGTAAGCTGCTGTTGAGCTCAGTTACCAAAGGTGATAATGCTGCAGTTCTTTGCATTTGCTATAGGCACATTTCTAATATACCATTGACTTGCACGGTTTATCCCTTACTGTAGTAACATGAGTAGTAGTATGGTATCAGATACTGAGTGAATGACAATAACCAGCTTCCATCTAATGACAAACATAGTTAACTAAGTGCCTAGGTTAGTCATATGGAAATGCTAGAGGTATATACCAAACGGAAGAGTTCCCAGTACTAATTCCACTAGTCACCCTTGTGCTTTCTGACATGGCACCTTCTACTTTGAGTATGTGAGTTCTATTTGTTAGCCAGTTTGCTATTCAGCTGTTATCCTAAGGATTTACATTGAGACACCTAAGCTTATTTATAATTCCAACATGAAGAATAGTGTCAAAGCCCTTGACTATACCAAGCATGCTGTATGACCATGACCAGCATGGCAACTGTCTATAACTTCAGTGACTTTCTTGAAGATGTTCACTACATTCAGTCTCTGTTTGACAAAAAAAAGAGCAGCCCAGTGGTAATGAACATTGTACTGAGCTAAACTCTTGGATTTTAATGTCTGTAGTTTTCTGCCCCCTGCAGAGTCTTGCAAGTTAAGTTTTAGCCTACACTCCATAATAGCTATCTAATCTGAGATAGGGACTGTAGGTACTACAATCCTTCAGCAGAACCCAAGTCTAGGTAGTTGTCACATTGAAATCTTTATCCTCAGCAGATGCTGATAAATTGCAGAATTGTTTCAAAGAAGCTGAAGATTACTTGTATTATGCCAAATCAGTAGGAACCCAGATGGAAAAGGTATTTGTAGTTTTCTACCCCTTCTTATTGTTCTCCTGTTGTCTTCTCTGAAATGCTTGTTTAGAATGCTGTCAGCAGATCAGTAATCAAGAGTACTAAACTGAGCAAACGTACAGTAATTTAAAGCCTGTAAATTCGGTAAACCAAAATGCACCCTACACACCCACAGAAACTAGCCAATAAGAAACAGGGAGTCTGATTCTTTAGCATAACTCAAGCAAAGGTAGCTGCTATGTGGAAACCTTCTATTGACACCAGAGGCTGTTTTACGGCAGACCTGGTACTAGGAAGATGAAGACATTCATGTTGTTTTTTGACTCATTATGAGCCTACATGTTTAAGGGATTTACAGCCTTCTCCTCATTAGGGTTGCCACCTTTTCAAATGCCCAAAGTGGGACATTTTTTGTACAAACATCAAATTTTGCAGGGCAAAACATACCCACGGCCAGGACAAAGGACAGAACTTCACTTTTTTGCCTAAATAAACGCTTATTCTTGTAGCATTTTAGTTGCGTATTCTGTTTCTTATAACATTTAGGTGTTTCAGAAACAGAATAACTGTTTTATGCAACTATTATATTAAATATAGGAAATATGTTTGTCCTAATATCTCAGGACATTTGCCACTTTTTTCAGTATTTATGCAGGACACAACTGCCCAAAGAGGGACTGTCCTTCGCAAAGTGAGACAGGTGATAACTCTACTCCTCATTTTATGTAGTTTCTTTTACCTTCCTCTAGATTGAACTGTTAGAGAATGCTATAAATAGTCCAACATTGAAGAGCACTGAAGTGAGCAAACCTTCATTTATTTAAAGTCTGTAAGGCTCTGCCTCCCCAGAAGCTAGCCAGATAAACTACATCCTACACCTGGAGGATCTGGCCAATCAAAAACAAGCACTGTAATCCTTCAATAGGATCAAGGCTTGCAAAATCCTCATATGCTAGTTTCTCCATTCACTAGAGGGAGGCTGCTGCATTACAAATCCCTTCCTATGTAGTTAAAGTCCTTGTAGTTTATTACATAGTGTATTGAATCAGTAAGAACGCTGAAGGAAAGTGACTTTGTTTTCTTCTTGTCCTCCTTTTCTGTAGTCTACTGTTGTCTTCTCCAGATTGTGTGCTTGGGTTTATTTTAGCAACTCAGCAATGAAGGATACCAAATTGAACAAACATACAATTGTTTATAGTCTGTAAGACTCTGTTCCTATAGAACTCAGCCAATCAAAATCACATCTATGCCCCTGCAGAGGCCAGCCAATCAGGAACATGTACTTTAATATTTCATTTTAACTCAAATTGAGGTAGCAGTCATATGGAGGTCGCTGCTTTTACCAGAGGCTGGTACACTGCAGACCTAACCCTGAGAGCTGATGAAGTTCTTGTAGTGAGCTGAATCAGTATGAACCAAAATAGAATGTATAGTCTCCTGTGATTTTTCTCTGGTTGTGCATACAGAGTGCTGTTAGCAACCCAGCACCAAAGAGCACCAAACTCAGAAAATCACTGGCTATTTAAAGTCTGACCTCATATAACACTGCCAATCAAAATTGACTGCACGCCCCCACAGGACCCAGTCAATCAAAAACAGGCAGTCAAATCCATCACTAAAACCCTTGCTCAGTTAGCTGTTACTTAGAAGCCTGTAATCATACCAGTGGCTTGTACACTGGAGACCCGGTTATAGGATAAAGATGAAGTCTTTCTAAAGACATAATCAGTAAGTACTAAAATGGAAAATTTGTTTGTACTTTTTACCCGTGGTAGTGGTGCTGCGGTAGCATTGTCGCCTCACAGCAAGATGTTGTTGCATTCGATTCTCAGCTACAGCGTCTTCTGTGTGGAGGCATGCATGAATGGGCGTGCCTTCATTGAAGGTTGTGCGTCAGGGCTGGTAACTCGGCATGTAAAAATCCACTACCAAACATTAGCGGACCGGAGTTCCACTGTGGCGACCCCTAACCGGGATAAGCCGAAAGACACAACAACAACAACAACTTTGTAACCTTTTTCTTCTTTGTAGTCTCCTCTTGTTTTCTCCAGGTGCCTTCTTTGGATTACATGTTTCAAGAGTCTCAGTAGCCCAACAATGAAGAGAACCAGAATGAGTTAACTTCCACTTATTTAAAGTCTGGAAAGTTCTACCCCTGCAAAAGCTAGACAGTGAAAACCCTGACAACTCCTCCACAATCAAAAACAAACACTATAATCCTTCAATGGAACCCAAGCTCAGGTGTATATCACACAGAAAGAAGCCTTTAGACTTATCAGGGTCTGGCTCATTGCAGAATCAATCCCAAGAGGTTGATTTGATCTCTGTAATGCATTTAATCAGTAAGAAACCAGATAAAAAAGACCTTGTGGCCTTTCCCCATTTGTAGTCTGCCGCTGTCTTCTCTTGATGGCTCATTAAAATGCTGTGAGCATCCCAAAACTGAAAGTTACCAAACTGAGCAAGCCTCTGGTTATTTAATATTTGTAAGGCTCCACCCCACAGAAAATGGTCAGACAAAATTGAGGGTATTCTCCTGCAGTAACCTGCCAGTCAAAAACATTCATTCCAATTGTTCACTGGAAGCCCATGTTCAGATAGCGGTCATGTGGAAACCTCTACTCTTAACAAAGGCTAGTAGTCTGCAGACCTGCTGCTAGTAAGCTGATGAAGTCCTTATAGTACATTTAAGCAGTAAGAAAAAAAGACTGTACATGGCTTTGTGGTCTTATCCTCTTTCTCTGTAGTCCTTTTTTTCTCCAGATTTTCAGTAGGGCTGTATTAGCAGAATAGCAGAGAAGAGTACTAAATTGAGCAAACTTACTATTGAAAATCTCTCATGCTCTACACCTCACAGAAGCAGGTCATTCAAAATCCAGCCTACTTCCACAAAGAAGCTGGCCAGTCAAAAACAAGCATTCTGATCCATCACTGGAATCTATTCTCATGCATCTGTCATAAGAAAGCCAGTACTGTCAACAAAAGCTATTACATAGCAGGCTAAGTCCTAGAAAGCTGATGAAGGACCTTCTTGTGCATTAAATCAGTACGACCACTGATAGAAAAGAACACTGTGGTGTTGTACTTCTCTGTTCTCCTGTGTTGTTTTCACGTTATTATAAGTTCATAGGTAAGCACTAGGATAGCTGCCCTTGTGGGCCATTTTAAGCCAAGCCAGTTTCTCTATTGTGCTCAAAATAACCTATCCCACTTGGTTATAAAGTGGCCTTACCTATCCCATGGTCAATCATTATATATCACCCATAACTGGGATCATACCATAGATAATTTGAAGGGACACATGCATAGGATAAAACATTTAGGAGATGCCTCTGTCCATTAGTAGTACAAGGGGCAGTCCTGCTGTAAATGTTCTGTTTCCCATCCACAGGTCTAAATTGTGCTTGAATATACACAGGAATGAACTTTGTTCTATATGGATGGGGAGTCTGTTCTACAGCAGCAGTATCCCCTGCACAATATACTTATCCCACCAAACCGTTCTGCTGATGCTGCAGAAGAGGATTCGATCCCTAGAGAGTATCAGTTTAGATGGCTATCAGCAGACCAGCATTGAACTGGGCGAAAATCTGATTAGTCAGTAAGGCTCTGCCTCAACAGAAGCCAAACAATCAAAATCCAGTCTATGCCTGATCTTTCAGTGAAACCCAAGATCGGGTAAGTGTCATGGGGAAGCTTCTACCCTCAGCAAAGGCTGGTTTACTGCAAATTCAGTCGTAGGAATCTGATGATGTCATTGTAGTGTATTCAGCGATTAAGAACCTAGATGGAAAATACATCTCTGGTATTCTTCTCCATTTCTTGAATCTCCTGCCATCTTCTCTACATTGTTCATTTATAAAGTGTCAGCTGGAGAACTCCATTCAGGTGAGTTATTATGAAACATATTGCTGGCTCAATTTGAGAGGAACTGAGTTACGTATAATTACTGCTATAAATTGCACAATGAGCCTGGAAATTTTACACGAAATAGCACTGAATGAAAGTGAAATGCTTCAGCTATCAGTAGTTGCAGATCATGAGATTTCCTGACATAATATGGTGAAAGTCATGGTTTCAGGAAAGAAAACTGACGTCAGAGTTAACACTGATGCAGATAATACGGAAAAGGAAAACTGAGCATAAAATCATCAGAGATGAAGGTAACACAGCATGATGGCATCATTATATAATGTTATCCAGATGACTCATACGTTTCAACTTAGTCAGTGAGTAAGATGGAAAGAAAAGTAGAAATCAGGCAGTTTAAATAGCAAGGACATTGAGAATTTAAGATCCCAGTTAGTTAAGCTTTGTATAGGGAATACTAGGCAGGAGAGAGAAAGAATCTTAAAGTTTTTAATTAATACGTTTGATCAGTATTCATGTAAGATAAAATAGTGCGAAAGAAAGAATAACAAAAATAAAAGATCAGAATCAAATTTCAAATTTGGGTTTATTTAAGTGTTTGTAATTTAAGCACTGGTACTCAAAGCTAAAGTAGTACAATATTGGAGGTAAGTATCACAACTCACTTGTGAAATTAAAGAAATTGGGATATCAGGAATCATTTAAAACCAGTGAGTGTGAGAGACATTGCCAATCAGGCTGATAAGACATTCAAAAGGTACAGTCCTTCAAGAGCAAGGGAACATCCACCAGAAGAGTTCAAATGTACCTTCGGGGCATGGAACAATCCTAGTCTGGAAAAGTAGAGGTTATGCATGGGCTGGTACCTGGTCAGAAGTTACTTAAGATATGCAGGACTGAAATTAAGCCAGAACTAGAACCTTGTAAGCAATAAGTTAACATACTGGCAATTTATGCAGCTTCGACAGAATCAGCATAATGTGATGGCATCAATATATCCCTGTCAGTTCAGTTGCCAAGCTGTAGAGCTCTGCACCAATTGCAAGCTGTCAAGCTCTGACTCTAGAAACCCCAGATAGAGAGAATTACAGCAAAGCAAAGCAAATCAGAGTAAACCAAATCATGTATCACTAACAGAGGATCTTCAGGGAGAACAGGGTACTTAATAACAGTGACATTCTTCAGATGGAAACAGGAAGACTTAATGATAGTGGTGCTTCAGCATGAGCCAGTCATCAAAAATCATGCATAAATGTCACAGTTTTGACATGAACTCCAGTTTGCCTCTAATATAAATATCATGGGAGAAGAGCAGAGCAGATGCTTTATAGAGAGGAACAGCAATTAGCCATGGCCATCAGAATTTAACCTTCCATATACATACTACTAAAATCTCCTCCCTCCTTTAACCTGTCTGCCAATCATCTCACACCACAGAAAGATAGAATCCCACCAATATCTGTACTTATATTCCACACTACATAATAAATCTTTCTATAACCTGCAATTATCCCTTGTATCTCTTGGTATGTCTTCCCCTACCCAAGCACTTACACATATACCTTTTAGATACCCTCCACTTATATATGTACCTTACCATTCCTCCACAGCTCTTCCCACTGTTCCTTCACTCATCTCATCTTGAGTTCTCACCCCCCTCCTTAGTATTCACCCTTTTTTATGTACTTACTTTATCCATTTTATCTCTATTGCAAATATGCTCTATGGAACTCTATATTTCTTGGTCTAGTTTGTCATGTTACAGACTACCATACAACAGTCGCACCTAGAATCAGCTCACCATTCAAGAGACATACCGCTAAACAAGGCTGTCATTTCCGATCTTTAATTGTGGCATACCTTGACAAATAATCTGACTACAAATATAGAATTCTTACATACCATCAAACCCATCCAAACCTAAAAGCAAACATAAAACCTGGCTCAAAAGAAACATCTCTGTCTTACCTGTACTCTCATAAAATATCTTAATGTGAAGAATCTATCCAAATCCAGGACCTATCAATCATCATAATAATATTAGCAAGTCACCTCCCACCCCAGTACTATGACACCTCCTTTCCTTGACCCAAAAAACAAAACCTAAATAAAGTCTCATTCAGCACCTGTAGTATATGCAACAAAATCACAGAACTTCATGCATGGGTAGCCCAGTATACTCCAGATATTCTGGCAATTACCAAAACATGTCCAAAACCCAACAAAAAGACACTGAAATATTGCATCCAGGGTCCAATGTTATAACATTATAAGAACAAACCAAACCCTAAAGAAGTTGTGGGTATAGCCATCAAATACTCCAGTGTATACAAACTAAATAATTTCAACAACAGCATTCCCAAATTCCACAGTGCCAAAATTCTAATTTTATGCCTCATTTGAAATAGCAAAAAACAACTTTGTATCATTATTCTCTTTATTCCCCCCAAAAACAATATAAACACTCTAGGAGCTATCTTCCAGATAGTTGACCGTTTTATTTTAACAGAACCCATATGCTTATAGTGACAAGTGCCATTTCTGAAAGCATAGCATTACCAGTTGTGTACCACAGGGCTCAGTTTTGGGCCCTCTCCTATTTGGCATATATTTATCAGACCTTCAGGCCAGTACTTCTAGCCTATGGTTAACTAAGTTTGTAGATGACTATAAACTGAGTTTTCTTCTTTGATTTTCAACTGACTCACAATTGCTTCAGCATGGCCTAGACCATGTTAACAACTGGTACAAGGACAATGGTCTCAAATTAAATATAAAAACTGCAACATAGTTCGTTTTGGTAAATAAAACAGTTTCATTTACCATATGTACCCCTCTAATCAGATACTGTTGTAACGGATCTGGGTACTCTGGTTGATAATTCTTATCATTTGACCAATTGTCTCCACAGCAGTTCGGAAAGCCTTTACTCTGGCCCATCTAACTTCCAAAGGCATCTCCACTAGATCCAAAGAAGTCTTAATTCTCCTTTATTCGTGTCTTACCAGATCCATTATTGAATAAAATGCACATTTTGGCATGTATTTATCTACACACGTCACACAACTTGAGAGACCTTAGAGATTCATAAGTAAAAAGATCAATGGCCTCAAAAATCTTTTTAGGAGAGACTGTGAGCCTTTTGTCTGTACTCAGACTCGTATAGACTCCTCCATGGAGATCTGTGACTAGACATTCATGCCATGAAAGATCCAACCCTGTTTGTTCTCCAATTCCTTCACAGAACTAATAATATATCAAAATACTCAGTTAAAAAACTAAGCCTTCATCAGCAGATACATAGGACTTGGTGTGATGGATTTATATCCCAGTGTATCCCTCTCCTCTGGAACAGATGTTCAATACATGACAAGCAGAGTAACATACTTGTCACCTTTAATGTAAACGTAGATAATTGGATGGCCAGCCACAGATTCTTTCCTGGTCTATCTTGTCTTGTCCTCCTTGAGGCTACTGGGAAATTTTGAATAGAATTTTCTTGGGTAGGCTTGGAATGATCTGCAGACTGACTGCCTACTATTTGCCTATGAACCTAAGTCTAATACCATTCCTAGTGAAAACATATTACATTGGGAAATATATATATTGATTGGCAAAACATTCCATCCAACTTTTCCAATTCTAGTATTAACCTATCTGGCTTTATACAGCTAATCATCTTACCTAGTAAATATGAAACAACTTATGACAAGAACTAGACCCTAGACTAGATAATGGTCTCACAAATATACCATCTCTGAAACCTTTGCAGGCTCGCCTAGTGACTATCTCCCCTTATACTCATAGGTTAATTATCCATCATGTTAAATATTATAACTACAAATTGACCCATAATCTCACAAATTTCAGCTGAGACACCTTTAAATCAGTACCATAATCCATCAAATGGTCTAATCTAAAAATCCTCTCCCTGCATGAAGCATTCCTCACTTTCTATACAATATTCCTAAAAAGACTAACTTGGCACACCATACAAGAAAATGCATTAAAACTAACCATGTTCCCTGGCTATCTTACAATACTAGAAATCTTACGCATAACAGGGATAAAAATGGGTGAATGAAAAAAAAAACTGCTGTAGAGGCTTACAGAACTTCAAAAACTTACAAAAACAAACAGGTAAACAGTGACAAAAATTACAATAATCTGCAGAACGGCCATAAACATAATGCCAAAAAAGTTATGCTCCTCATCAAATCAAAGATATAATCCATCCAGGGACAAAAACAATCCAAATCCTTAACCTAACCTTTCCCCACTTGCAATTGTCAGCCAATGTAATACCTACTTCATAGGCAGCATAGCTACCCTTATCAAAAACAACCCTAACATCAGTAATACCACTACCCGTCCCAAACCCTCCCACTACTGCACCACCTTTCAGCTTAAAATTTTCTGTACTTCATATATAGAAATTGCTTCAAAATCTCAAACCATGCTCAACATCCACTGATAACCTTTCACCTGAACATCTAAAGATAACAGCTGGTGTAACAGCATACCCAGTATCAGTCCTTGTAAATAGGTCAATATAAGAATCCTATGTTCCTTCACACTACATAAGGGGGGGAACCTCAACACAAATATCCAACATTTGAACCCATCAAGATCCTATCCTCCTCTCTTCAAAATATTGGAGAAAAGTATCCACATCCAACTTCTTCAATACCTCCTTCGAAAACAACTTTTGACACCTACACAACATGACTTCTACCCATCAGATACTACTACCACTATTGCCCTCATATCCTTGTTAGACACCATCAATAAAGCTAAGGACAATGCTAAAATTGCATCCTCTTTATTCCTAGACAATTCTAAGGCCTTTGACATAACTAGCAAACTCTTACATGAAATACTTTCCCCTAGCCTGTCACAGTCTACTCTCACCTGATTCAGAAGCTGCTTATCTAACAGACAACAATTTATTAAATGGCTCTGCACCATATCCCTTTTCCTGTAGGTTAAAACAAGCACACCCAAGGCTCTATTCTTCACTCCCTATTGTTTAATGTATTTAGCAACAACATTTATACTTCTTCTAAACAAGCCCCTCTCATACAATATGGAGATGACTTTACCCTCATTTGGTCCTCTGATAGCACAACCCATCTTCAACAAATAACACAAGAAGCCTTTTAACTCCAATGAAAGCTGGATCCAACATCCTCAATTACTGATCACCCCTGTAAAAACTAAACTACTCTTGTTTTTCCCATCTCACATAGTCTTGATGAAAGTAACTTCAGAATCGCTTTCCTAAACAGCACTGACACTGATATTGTTTCTCATAATAAACTGCTTGGTGTGACCATAGATAGTAACCTAAAATTTGACCTATGTATTCTAAATGCAAGGTAAAAACACACCAAAATATAGAAATGCTGTACAGAACAAAACCTTCCTCTTAACTAATACTAAAGTAATACTAGCTAACACCTACCTACTGCCATCAGTTCTGGGTGCAGCATCCATTCCTACAAGCCATCAAACATTTCTAAAAACTAAACTTGAGCAGTGCTGTAACAAGACTGCACACTTTCCTGCAAAAAAAAACAATCAAAGCCACAGCTGTACCACACTAAAATAACTAATTTAGTGTGAACTACCTCACTATCTTACGTACACCCAATTAATCACAGCACAAAAATTATAAACAATCCTTCAGACTGCTCACCTCTTAGTACAATGCTCCAAAATTACAACACACAATGTTCCTTAAGATTAAATTATAAACACCTTCTTATCATACACAAACCAAAAAAATTGGTAGGACACTGCTTGCACGCTAACACGTTAGCAAAAAACCTAGAACTTGTGCCCTATAACAATCAGGTCATCTCCCAACATCCACATTTTCAAAACTTTTTTTAAAATATTACTAACAAATTCCTGGCTCAGCTTATGCTCTACACCAGGTTAGATATATCTTATTATCCTTTTTTATATTTCATTCCACCTTCATCTTCTAACTACAGCCTTATCTATCACCACACTTTATTGCAGCCACCGTATCCCTACACTTTCCCCAGCCATAATCATTTTCATTTTTTCTGACCTACTATATCCACTCCCTTAACTTACTATCATGTCATGTTCCACTACTGAAAATCTTACTAACTTTGTCTATTAACTTTCTACACATACTCTCCAGATAATTTTCAAATAATCCTGGATTAAATGAGCACATTAATATCAAATGTGTTTTACAAGGGCGGTGCGGTGGTGCAGTGGTTTTTGTTGTCTCACAGTAAGAAGGCCTCCAGTTTGATTCTCAGATGGCATGCCTTCTGTGCAGAGTCTCCATCTCCTCCCTCTTTATGTGGGTTTCCTCTGGGTGCTCCAGTTTCCTCCCATGTTCCAAAGACATGTGTCTGGGGAGTTTCTCCCCAGGTCTCTGCTAAAAAATAGGCTCTGTTCTAGTCGCACTTTCCCGGTCCACAAATGTTCAGTAAATAACAATATCTGAGAAAAAAAATGAAAACCTAAGTTGCTTGGCATCAAATATATTTTTAACAGTATAGTTTGTGACATTATAGTTTTGTATTTTATAGTTTTTATGTATCTTGGAATATTGTGCAAATTATCCTTTTATCGTTGTCATTAATATCAGGTTGAGAACTTGACACTTCTCAAAAAGTGCTTGAAGATAGATGTGATGAAAATAGAAAAGTAGTCTGTGAGACAAAAACTGGGGCATGTAATTTAATTTATTTTGGGGAGAGCATTCAAAGCGAATACTGATTTGAGACAGAGCTGAAAATGACGAATGCTGAGGAAGGCAGACAAGATGGAAAAATATAGAAATGAGTGCCCAGCTAAAATTAATGTGACATGCTTGACTATTGACAGATCATTAATCCAGTCTCATGCAGAATATTATGTCTAGCTTTAGATGCCATATTAGATGACAAATATGAAGATCCTGGAGAGCGTGCAGAAGACAACAGTAGTTACACAGCTTTTAGACTTTGTTGAGCTCTGATTCCTCACAAACTGTTTGACTGGAGCTGGTCAGAGGTTTCTAGTTGAGGTTTTATCCTAAAATCACAAAAACGTAACTCTTAGAATGCAGGACACTGTATTCGGCACAATAAAGGCTGTCTTTAAACTTTACCAGGACTCGAATAATCCAAACCGATGCAAGCTCGTCACAAACAAGGTATATTTATTACAAAAGCCCCCAGGCTAAAAAATGAAACAAAACGATACACGAAACATGTAATTCACTGATACTGATTTAGCGCTTTCATCTCCTGTTCAGGAGACTTCTTCAGAATCAATGTATCCTAACAAATTTTATAATTTATACAGTTTCAAAAACTTATTAAGGCTGTGTAATTGGCTGGCATTTAATTACCTCTTAAATTGAGGTTTCAAGTTTAAAGGCAGAATATCCACATAAATGCAGAGAACCTGAATATACATAAAGGGCACAACACAACAGTTAATATTATTGCTCATTTCTTATCTCAATCTATTAAATACAATAAATAAATACATATATATAATTAAATATATATATATTAAATATAAATAAATATATACATATATAAATATTGTATATAAATATCAACAAATATCATTAAAAATATCATTAAAAAGATGTTGAATAAAAATGTTGAATAAAAATAAAAATAATGTTGAACAAATTGTTATATATGGTAAAACTGATACCCACTCATACAAATGTATAAAAATGTATAAAAATGTATAAAAATATCTGTAGGTACAAAAAATTATGAATATATTAAGGTATAAAAAATTATAAATATTTATATATATATTAAAAATGTTTAAAAATGTTAAGAAATTAATATGTACTCAAATAATAATTGTTAATATTTGTATTAGTTATTGTTGTTGTTATTATTGTTATTATTGTTGTTATTATTATTATTACTATAATTATTGTTGATTCACCCATGTTTCTTTGGATCAGCTGCAAGTAGTTTTAATGCGGGGGTGATGGAAATATGGTCATTGAGGCCTTTGCCATAACATGCATCAAGTCTCAACTGCCAAATCATCTCACGAAATTCCAATAATGTTTCCCAATCACCCCCTCTTTCTGGATATGCAACTTCTTCTATAACCCAGAATTTATAATTAGCCTCCTTACATATTAATGCATGTCTATACAATGCATTGTATACACAATGTTTGTTGATATCTCTGATGTGTTCATAGATTCTGGTCCTAAGATGGCGTTCCGTTTTACCTATATAGTAACTCCAACAAGTTTTACAGAAGGCCACATAAACTACTCCTTTTGAGTAGCAACTATAGTATTTCTTTCCCTTTAAAATAATTCCTAAACTGGGGATACTAACTTCTTTACAACCAGCAATATAAGTACATTGAGCACATCTCCCACATTTAAAAGTTCCTAGTTTGGTACATGTCCCTCCTACTTTACTATTGTTACTTTCAATAATATTCTTAATATTTTTACTCCTCCTATAACTATATTTTATTTCATTCTGAAATACATTGGTTTTATTGGGCATATTCTGAAACATTTCCCAAATTTCATTGATATCTCTTTTTAGCCATTTAATTCCTTTATAGTAAGTCAAGGTTAAATATGGTGTCATATCTGTGTTACTAGATTCCTGTCTACTAAGTGATCTTCTTCTCCTATTTTGATTAGTGTCCATCATCAAAATATCATCCTTGTTCAACAAAGGGACATATTTGCTACCCCTTCCTAACTGGACATATTCCTTAATTGGTTTTATAAATTCTAATGGATATCCCCTTTCCAAAAACATCTTTTCAACATTGTTAATTTCATTCAAAAATTCATTGGTATCGGAGATCATTCTAGCCATTCTAATCATTTGCCCTTTGACTATATTCTTTTTTAGTTGGTAAGGATGATCACTATCAAAATGCAAATATGAGTTGGAATGATGTTCTTTTCTGTAAATATTAGATTTATAACATTTATTCTGATAATCTTTTTCTAATTTAACATCTAAATAATGTGTCATATCTTCCCCTGTTTGATATGTAAACTGTAGAAAACTGGTAGTATTGTTAATATATTCTATAAACTTACTAATACTATCATAGGAACCATTCCACAAAACAAAAATATCATCTAGGAAACGAAAATATCTAATAATGTATTGGCTAAACTCTGAACTAAAAACATACTGTCTCTCCCAACAAAGCATGATAATGTTGGCATATACTGGGGCGCATGCTGACCCCATTGCAACCCCTTCTTTTTGGTGATAATAATCCCCTTGAAAATATACATAGTTATATTTGAGAACTAATTCCATGTTTTCAAGGACCAATCTATACTCCTCCGCTGTTAAAAATTCTGTCTCTGTCAACATCTTCTCAAACCACATTAGACCCTCCATTTGTGGAATAACTAAGAAAAGGTCCCTAACATCAATAGTAATAAAGATAAAATCATCCATAAATGGACTCTGTCCGATTTTATACAAAAAGTCCCATGAATCAATTAAAATGTGTTTATATTTATTATATAATTTCTTTAATTTAGTGTCCACATATATCGCTAATGGTTGTGTCTTAGAACCTTGCGAAGAAACTATCGGTCTCAAAGGTGGATCACATAGGGTCTTGTGAATTTTTGGGATGCCGAAGATAACGGGTATAACAGGTTTGGGTACTTTCAAAAATTGATATAATTCTTTATCAATCAACCCTTGTAATAAATTATCCTCCAATATCAAATCTATTTTATTGTAGGAAATGTTTATCTCATTCTTGGAAACAAGTTCATATTTATTCTCCTTGTCCAGAATATCCATCATCCTTCTAGTATAATCCCATTTGTCCATGATTACAACTCCTCCACCCTTGTCGGGTTTCATGACCCTGATTCTTTCATTGTAACTTAATTCATTTAATAGTTCCATTTCATTTTTAGTTAAATTATTATCAGACATATGTTCCTTCTTGTAATCCTTCCTAATTCTATTGACAACACATTTCTCAAAGTTCATAATTTCATAATGAAGAGGAGGGTTATATGTGCTTGATCTTTTTAAACAATTTTCTTTAGTTTGTATATGTTTATCCTTGTACAAATGTTTAAAATTAAGTTTACGGGTGAATAATTTTATATCCAATAATATATTTTCAATCCTGGGTTTTTTTATAGGCACAAAAGAGAACCCTTTTATAAATAAATTAAAATAATTTTCAGTAATAACAATATCTGTGTAGTTAAAAATATTAAAATTGTTGGATGTATTGATAATACTATCCTGTTTGTCTTCTCCTATAACTTCCGTAATAATTTGTTCAACATTTAAGAATGAGGTATCTGTTTCCCTTATCTGTATGTCCTCCCCATATATCTGGTATTCCTGTTCTCCGTGACTTGTGCATATGAGGGTTGCTGGGTCCGATTCCGTATTCTCTCGGACCTCCTCAGCTCTTCCATTCCTAAAGGGATATCATCCCCTACATCACTATCTCTATAATTCTCCTCAAAATGTGATTCAATATTATACAAATCCAATCCACTATTATTTGGGTTCTGTCTATCATCCCAGCCTTTTCCACCATTTTGATATTTATTGTTTCTGTAGCTGTTATGATATTGTCCCACATTGTATCCTTTACCTTTTTTAACTTCACCAAAATAGGCAAAGCCCTTCTCATATGCATCCAAGTCTCTTTCCAATTTCCTTAATTTCCTATTCATATTAATGTTAATATTGTAATCAATGTCATGAAGCACCCTATGGTACATGTTTTTATACTCATCTATTGAAAATAAAAGATCATTACAAATCTCATTATACAGTTTATCTACCTCTTTCTTAGTATCTTCCATAATCTCAGTGTTGTGCTTTATCATAACCTTAATAATAGCCAGCCCACAGTCATTTAATATATCACATATAGCTTTAAAAAACATTTTATCATCAGTGCAATTGTTTGGAAACTTGCTTAGTCTCAAACCTTTCAGTACGATTTTGTCTTTAACACATTTATCAAAATACCAATTTTCAACAGCCAAGGTTTTGTATCCTAGTAACAGACTTTTAAATGTCTTACATTTGTCCTTATATGTCAGGCTACCCGTCGAAATATTCTTCTTGGCTTTGGTGTGAGCATGAAGCGACTGGTTTAGCCATGTATTAAAGTCCATGTCCTGGTAAAAATCCGGTATATTGTCTTTGTTGCCCCTACGGGTATGTCTAAAGTCTGTTCCACCATTCGGTTCCGTTTGCAAGTTGTCTCTACCAGCCTCGCCACCACGCTTACTTTTTCTGGCGTCTGACATCATCCCATTCGCGCCTGCCTCACTCGGGCTACTCTGTGCACATGGAATCTCGTTATCGGATCCAGGTGGAGAATTCTCTGTTTGTGAATGGGTTTGAATAACCCTAATTAATTCACTGAGCAGGGAACTGTTATCCATCAATGAAAGACTCCTCATAACCGAACCAGCAACCGAAAAAACAACTTGTAACCAAAATCACAAAAACGTAACTCTTAGAATGCAGGACACTGTATTCGGCACAATAAAGGCTGTCTTTAAACTTTGGGAAGCTACCATTGAATTCAAGGAGTTGAATTGGCAACTTAGATTAAATGCCTCAAAATACCCAGGACTCAATGAGACCATAAGTATTACAAGTCTTCTCAAGTTAAGAAGGGCAAAATTATGATAATTTACTATATATACCAGATCCTTTATGACAAAACAGTTCTTTACATTATTTAGCAAAATATTGGTTAGTTATGAATATATTAACATATTCATTTTATTTCAATTTTGGAAGAATATATAATATTTATTCCATCAAAAAATGTATTAACAAAATCAATGAAATTATATTCTAAATGAATTGATAATCACAGATATAATAGCATAAGAGATAAAAAATATGTACAGTTTCACATTACATAAAGAACTTAAAAATATTTAAAATATTTAAAATTTAAAATATTAATTTATTTATTTAATTATTTATATTTATTATTCGTTTATTTAAATACATCCAGTTACATATTTATTAAATATTTATTCTGTTATATTAACTAATAACAATGTATTTTATGTCTTTGGAAATTGAAGGACATAATAAGAAAGTAGTAAAATGAAATTTATATATTAGTTTATTAATATGTAAACTACATGTTACAAAAAGAATATTATTATAATAATTTTATATAACAATTTTTTATAATAACTTTTTATAATATTTTTTAACACAAATATTAATAACATATATATATTTTTTAAATATAGTGTTGTTTACTATCATAATTAATAACACTGAAGCATTATGTGGTCAGGACAATTAGTGAATGGAAAACGGAAAAACATAATAAAACTAAAGAATTTCACTTCGAATTTGTATAGTAAGAGATATGTTATAGAAGCCATCGTAAAATTAAAATATGAAATTTACATTTAAGAGGTTTGATTAAAGATAAAGCGGGCGTAACTGTAGTGATTTAAATTTAATCATATAACGAATATCACATCTAAAAAAACGCTCATATTCCAT
Organism: Protopterus annectens; assembly: GCF_019279795.1. Taxonomy (NCBI): domain Eukaryota; kingdom Metazoa; phylum Chordata; order Ceratodontiformes; family Protopteridae; genus Protopterus; species Protopterus annectens. Next base: position 127,926,130 of record NC_056734.1, on the reverse strand, counting down.
TAAAGGTTTTACTTTGTAGGAATATGTACTAAGAGATTAATACTTTCCAATAAATCATTGCATTTAACATCGGAAAAGAACGAATTATTGAACACACTTTCTTATTAATGATTTACATTTAACAATTTACGCAGAGAATGAATTAAGAAGTAGAAACTTTCATATTTTCATATTTTAATATTTAATTAGTTTTAATGAATGGTTAATATATGGTTATACTGTTAAATGCATCCGCGCTAGTTATAAGTAACAGCGCGAAGTTTTTTGGTATGACATCCAGTTGTGATTTACATTTTAATATGGACATTGGGCTTAGTAACACGCCCAGTTTAGAAAGGAACAAGTTAGGTAATTACAGTATAAAGCACTACAAAGTGTTTCACAAATATAATCAGCGGAGTGTCAGAACACATTATGATAAAAAATGTTTTTATAACACAGTAAGAAAGATATTTAATCCTAAATGAACACGCTTATTAGTTGCTTTTTAATAACATCCGCGTCAGATATAAGAAACAGCGTGAAATTTTTGTTAAGACATCCAGTTGGGATTTACATTTCAATATGGATATTGGGCTTAGGAACACTCCTAGTTTAGAAAGAAACAGCTAGCTAATTATAGCGCAAAGCACTACAAAATAGTGTTTATTAAATATAACCAGCAGAGTTTTAAAACATACTACGATAAAAAGGTTCTTGCAACACAGCTTGTTAGACATTTCATTTCAATTGAGCATGCTTAGTAGTTGCCTTTTTTAATAATAAAAAATGCTAAAGCAATGCTATGCAAAAACTGATTTACTTAGATTGTTTAACAAATTTGTTTAATTGTATAATTGAATTACTAGCATTGTATATAAGCAAGCAAGGGAATGGTTACAAGTTATCTTGAGAAAGCCCGTCATAGGTACGGGTGAAAGCGCTTGATTTATTTCTTTTTTAATGTTGGATTCTACTTCTACTGAAAGTTATTCCTTCCGTGTATTTTAACTTTGGCTTGTCATTAAAAGTATTTTACTAAAGGAGAAGTTTTCAATGACTACAACATTTTTGGGATTCGTATGAAGAAGTTGATTGGCTACTTGTGCTTCTGCTAACTTTTTTCCTAGCTGTTTTCTTGGGACATTGTTCGTGTTTTGTGTCTGTCTTTAAACTTTACCAGGACTCGAATAATCCAAACCGATGCAAGCTCGTCACAAACAAGGTATATTTATTACAAAAGCCCCCAGGCTAAAAAATGAAACAAAACGATACACGAAACATGTAATTCACTGATACTGATTTAGCGCTTTCATCTCCTGTTCAGGAGACTTCTTCAGAATCAATGTATCCTAACAAATTTCATAATTTATACAGTTTCAAAAACTTATTAAGGCTGTGTAATTGGCTGGCATTTAATTACCTCCTAAATTGAGGTTTCAAGTTTAAAGGCAGAATATCCACATAAATGCAGAGAACCTGAATATACATAAAGGGCACAACACAACAGTTAATGTTATTGCTCATTTCTTATCTCAATCTATTAAATACAATAAATAAATACATATATATAATTAAATATATATATATATATTAAATATAAATAAATATATACATATATAAATATTGTATATAAATATCAACAAATATCATTAATATACCTTAATATATTCATAATTTTTTGTACCTACATATATTTTTATACATTTTTATACATTTTTATACATTTGTATGAGTGGGTATCAGTTTTACCATATATAACAATTTGTTCAACATTATTTTTATTTTTATTCAACATTTTTATTCAACATCTTTTTAATGATATTTTTAATGATATTTGTTGATATTTATATACAATATTTATATATGTATATATTTATTTATATTTAATATATATATATTTAATTATATATATGTATTTATTTATTGTATTTAATAGATTGAGATAAGAAATGAGCAATAATATTAACTGTTGTGTTGTGCCCTTTATGCATATTCAGGTTCTCTGCATTTATGTGGATATTCTGCCTTTAAACTTGAAACCTCAATTTAGGAGGTAATTAAATGCCAGCCAATTACACAGCCTTAATAAGTTTTTGAAACTGTATAAATTATAAAATTTGTTAGGATACATTGATTCTGAAGAAGTCTCCTGAACAGGAGATGAAAGCGCTAAATCAGTATCAGTGAATTACATATTTCGTGTATCGTTTTGTTTCATTAGCCTGGGGGCTTTTGTAATAAATATACCTTGTTTGTGATGAGCTTGCATCGGTTTGGATTATTCGAGTCCTGGTAAAGTTTAAAGACAGCCTTTATTGTGCTGAGGTTTTATCCTCACTATCTTTGCAAGGGGAAGGGGGTCCTTTATCCAACCTAACTAATATAACTGACACAGTGGTCTACAACCTCATGATATCTTGTGGATCAAAAATTTTTAACTCTTCATTCTGTCAGATAGACCCTACGAAATGATCTTCGGGGAATTGTTGTCTGACTGAAGTGAATAATTACTGAGTCCTACATTAGATGTAACCTAATTATTTAAAATAGTTTAAGAGGCTAGAATGTGTACAATCTATTGGAAACAAAATAAATACAAGTTGTTGTCTTTCGGCTTTTCTAGGTTAGGGGTCGCCACAGCAGAACTCCAGTCCGCTAATGATTGGCAGTTGTTTTTCACGAATGCTGAGGTGCCAGCTCGACGTTCAGCCTTCAACGAAGGCACGCCCATTTACGCATGTCTTTTGAATGCCCACCCAATCATGGGGAGGACATGCAGACTCCACACAGAAGGCACTCCCACACTCCAGCCAGGAATCGAACGGAAGAACCTCTTGCTGTGAGGCAACAACACTACCGCTGCACCACAGCGGAAGTTACAAAATAAATACAATACAAGATAATAGCAAATTCTAGTTAGGAGAGTAAAATTATTGTGGATAAAGCTAATGTTTTTTCCATTCTCTTTTGTGTTAACCAAACAAATGAAAGAGCATAATATACCATCTGATTAAATGCCTGATGGTTTAAGTCAGTTAACAGGCAATGCTTCTTTATGACAGTGGCTTTTCATGAAACATGTAAAGAAAATTGACCTGATTTAATGGAAACCTCTGCATAGCCTTGAATGATATGTCAATGGAAAGCAAGGGGAAATCATAGGCAGGCATACTGAGAGGTGTTAGTGGGGGACAAATGAAAAAAGGAACATTTTAATAATGGGAAGGTAGCTGCACATCCAGTTAGGAATTAGTGTGTGTGGAGGTCTGTTTTATTTGAAATACCAGCATGTTTATATGCCTGAATAAAGTGAGGTGCAAAGGATAGTAAAATAAGATGTAAAAGCTAAAGAAAACATTTTTATTTTATGGAGCATGCAGTTCAGACAGATCTCAAGGAAGTATTTTTGAAGAGAAATGGTGAAAGAAATATGTCCCTCCTTCCTGTTAAGATGACTAAAGCAAAAAGGATAAAATGAAACTCACAGGATAGACAAAAGACACCAGTGATGATAGAAGCTTAAAGACAAACTAAACATCATTTACGATCTGTGACATAAGAAAACAGGCACATAAAATAGGAAGAGTAAAAGGACCATATGTTTCTTATCGGCATCTGCCATCAGAGTCCACATTTGTATAACTGGATCTAGAGATAGCAATCTCAACAAGAAACTGCTCAGAAGATTGATTACAAACTGAACATGCTTTGAGGACATGATGAAGAAATGATGATGGTGACACACAAACTGCCTTGGGAATCATTGCTGTCACCTCTTTCCTGTACACACCTAACACTGAAAATCGACATGATGATGTCAGCATTTGGAATACGAAAAAGATTATTAGAAATGAAGTCTAGGAGTTGTAAAAGGGTAATTAATTACTGGGAAAAAAAAAGTTTTTAGGGGAATGTCAGAAAGGTTTCAGTACAAAAGCAATGCAAAATAATTTAATTACAGGGTAGTCTGTCAAAATTAAAAGAATAGAATGCCGATAGTAGTACAATTGGTAAGCAATAACAGACTCCACTCAGCAGTATAACCCAATCTGGAGGTTAACATATCGCACAGCAGAGAGAAACATGTAATGCCACTTGAAAGAGAAAAGTGAATCCTAGTTGTTGGGCTTGGGGATAATACCCAGCCGGCCTAGATCAATGTGGCTTTTATAATACCAGTGATGATACCAATGCATGAAACCCAGCAGGACACATTATTACTTGTGATCTTTCCTGTACTTCACATCTGGAGGAATTTATTTAATAATTTGTGTTATGATATATTCAGGAAATTACTGCAAATGTCACAGGTCTTCAGGTGTAATGTGTACTCATATTTGCAGTATATAGCTTCAGTGTACTTGCTTAAGTTGTTGAAACATGAGGTTTCACAGGAGGGTATGTCTGAACTCTTATAAATGCCTTTGGCATGCTATTATGTGGAAACAACCCTAAGGAGAAATGATACATTGATCCTAGAAATATCACCTCACCACAAGTGCACTGGAAATAGGGTGAGGGCATACACAGTAAAATGTTTTCTTCTGTACCAGATAGGTTTGTGATTTTTCTTCTAAGACAGATTTTAAAATTGTAAATAAAAGCACATCATAACAAAAAGGAGGACAGGAGCACAAAAACTTGAGAATGTATATTTTTGTATAATACATGTAAGGAATTTGGAAAAAAATATGTTGCGAGTCTGAAGGGATAAAAAAGCTTTCTTGGCTTTTAATAATGCACATGATAAGCACAAAATTATTTAAATACAAGAGGAATGGAAAATCATAAAATTATGCAGATCATCTCTCATCTGAGATGAACATGTTGGTTTTGAATGTTTTAAATAATTATTCCCAATTGCATGTTATTATTTTTTCAGCATTTTAATTATGACTTCTGAAATTATATATATATATATATATATATATATATATATATATATATATATATATATCTACAGTCCACATTTATATTTATAAATTAAATAACAATGAAAGAAAATTAAGACGATAACATTAATTGTGCAAGTGGTTTGTCTCATATGTTAAGCAATTTTAGCAATCTTTATTTCTGACAATTGATGAAGAAGTTCTGTGTTAATCTGAACGAACGTGATTAAACTATTTTGAGTTTTCTGTCATAAAATATGGTGGATTTCATCCCAGCAGCATTTTTATTTATTTATTGACGATGTGAGAATTTGTGGGACAGTAAGTCATAAGCTAGCAACAGCATGATCGTCTTGTGAAAGCTATACAAGCTTTTAGACAGCCATCCTAAAAGGCAGCAGTGCTCAGGAGTGACCAGATGCCTAGCTGTAGCACTGCCTCTTTTTGCCTTTCATTCCATTTTGCAGGTTTCAGCTTCTGACATCCAATACTGGCATCATTTGGGTCCAAATGAGTACTGCCATCTAGTGGTAAGCACCATACTCTGCAGTAGCCTTACACTTTAGCCTTACTAAAACGGGTTTTGTGACATTGGCTTGTTAAAATTATTTCAATTTACTTTTCATTTACTGGTGGCGGACTCTCTCCTTTATGTGTTATGGTACACAATTGCATGCATAATTTCACCGATCAAATGACATGTTTTAACAATTCGTGGATGGGTGGACTGTCTCTTGACAGCAATGTGCTGTTAACTGGAGATGAAGGTTGGTGGGGGTATAGTGAATATCAAAATTCATTATAGGTTATAAACAACTAACATGTTCACTTCAGGTATGCCAAATGATCTGAAATAGTTTGTTGTCTAACTCAGTAAACTCTATATGTAGTTAATTGAATCATTGTGTTTACAGAACATCTTTGTTGCACCTTTGTATTACTCATCTTTAGAGTTACACAGAATAATAATTGCTTAAATCCATTGGTCACATATGAATAATGATTCTGCTTCTGGTCCTATAGGACAGAAGGGGAATAACAGCTGAAATCATAGATTTGCTGTGAATTCAGGCTGGCAGCCATTGTTATACTATGTAAGCAGTCATTGCATCAACATGTACAAAAAATAGTGCTGAAAATTATATCTGACAAAATATAAACAATTAGGTGTTTCCTTAATTAGAAATACAAATAATCCCTGTCACTAAATATACATAATATGACATAAATGTAACTTAAAAGTATTACAGTGATAACAGCAGAAAAAAAAACAGATATCAAAACATCTGCTGCTTTTTGCATTTTCATAAAAAAGGAAAACAAGTCCAGGCAGAAAGCTACTTTATGCATAAGGGTGGCTATGTCAACAGAGCTTAAGAACACGCATGAGTCAACGTATAATTCAACTATCTTTTTGACTCCTGAAGCCCTAGATGGGCAGAGCTCCTACTCACTGACAGTTAATGCATTATATTATTACACTTTGAAATTGTGTATTGTCCTACATCAATCACATTTATTTTTCATAAGTAACCTTCCTGCGGAGCTGTCATTTCATATAGCTTTGTTTATCATGAACACATGCAAAGAAAAAGTATGTATAAACTTGGAATAAGTTTTTGCTTGGTAACAGTCTGGAAGTCATCCAAGAAATTACCACTGCAAATCTATTGCAGAGGATGTGACAAAGAACTCATTGGTGCTGCACTATGTAAAGCCATATTATTCCAGATTAAGCTCTAGGCAATTAGTAAAAAAATAACTGTTCTGAAATTATATGGTAAACTAGACTATGACTCTGCTTCTCCCACATCAGAAGTGCTACTCACCTCTTATGATTATCTGGTTAAAGACTCTAGTACATTCCCATGTCATGATTCTGCAGTTCCTGGTATTAAAAATGTAACAAGTAACTTTATGCTTCCTGAAACAAAAGCATTTTATTGACTTACTTTTGAATAAGTCAACACTAGGATCACAGGCTTGACTTATTTAACATTATGTGGATGTAGTTGATGTTATGTTTAAAAATTTGAAGCAATTGAACGGGCTGCATGATAGAAGTACACAATATATAACTCAAACCAAACAACTCTGTCCACAAAACTATGAGTAACAAGGAACTACAAACAATATCAAAACTCAACATAGTATGACTGAAGCATCATTGCACAACAGCCATGCCTTGTGCATTGCCCTGCCCCCCGTCATGGAGGACTGCAGTGTGCACCTCTTTGACTTATATACACAAGCTCTGAGATGGATGCACCTCAGAGTAAGAGGACTGCTCTGAAGTATTAAAAACCTAGTCTTCTTTTTTACATGTTGATCCACTTTTCACACTTTTTTGGTCAAAGTTAGAGAACCTATAGGTCTCACACCTGTCTCTTGATTGCCACTTTTATACTTGATAATTAAATTATCAAAATCTACCATTAGTTCAGCTGTACTTACCTTCAGAAAAATAAAGTATGCAAATATAAATTTTGTTCCTTCTCTTATTGATGTCCTGATACAAGATTTACTGGGGCTGGGATGAGTCCCATAATTTCTAGCACAAAAAACTGAATAGCAAGGAATCACAAAGAATATTGGCTGTAGTACCATTATAGCGTTTTACTGCCCCCACTACCATAGTCCTACTACTATATACTACCTCTGAGACAGTTTTACCTCAGAGGAAGGAGAATGCCTTAAGGTTCAATAAACTCAGACATCCCTCTTCATACTTCTGTGGTCAATGGTCACAGTTATGGGAAGCTCAATTTACAGGTTTCACACTCATGCCTTACTCTCATATGGTTATAGGTGATTACTAGGCACAAGAGCCTTTACAGGCCTAGCCAATAATACCCAGTAAATAACAATATAATAGCTTAATTCCCCAGATATCGGATGGGGTAGTATCAGGGTAGTGGGTCTTTGGGTGTTGGAGCCCTGAGTCATTTTACAAACTGCCTCTGTCCATAAGAGACATGGGCATTACCCTGAAAGTGAATTTACGGTTCCTGTCCATTTATCCAAATTCTTTTTGTAGAGAATAGGATTGTTTTATGAAGAATTGTTTTATGAAGATGGGGAATTTATTCCAAAGGTGAAGTAGCCTTTGGGATATGAATCCGTCTCTCTAGCAAGTTCTGTTAGAGTCACAAATAAGGTTCAGGTCCATTAAACTTGTAACCCTCATATAATTTTTCTTGTGAATATGTAACATTTTCTTCAGGGCTGGATCAAAGAATACCTTGTAGGTGAAGAATAAGTCACCTCTCAAGAAACAATATGAGATGGAATAAAGGAATGGGGCCTTTAGTCAGTCCACATAAGACATGTGTCTTGCTCTTTGTATTTTTTAGTGAGAAATCTCTGAGGCCACTCCAGATGGTGTAAGTGCCTGGGTAGGTACATGCAGAAGGGAGCATTGTACATGATTATGGGCCTGATGAGGGCCGAGTACAATGGCACTATGATCCTTTGACCTTGGCTTTTCCACTTGCCTTTTCTCATTAAAAGATGATTTCTGGAAATCTGTGAGCAATGAGGAAGCAAAATTTTAACATGCATCAATAAAACTTATTTTGCAAAGAACATAAAACTGTTCCTATATACCAGGTTTTGCAGAAAGTTAAGTACAAATATACTAAAAATAATTTTTGATACTTTAATTATAAAGCATAAAAGTGGCAGATTACTTTTAGTACATGTGATGGTAAAGACTTTGACATTTAAATGACATGTTTTTTTCTTAAAACAAGCTTAAAAATATAAAACTGTGCCCTAAGTAAAAGCACACTATTATTTTTACATTATTTCACATTCTGCTTGCTAGCTTTGTACGTCTGTATTTTCATACAACTCTATAGTATTTTTTGCAGGTTTGCATTGACTTTAAGAAGGAAATACTACATATTTGTCAAGTGTGTGGCTGATTCTTTTTTTAACAAGCTTTAGAGGATGCATTTCCCCTTATATTCCTTTTATATTTCCCCTGTTTTCTCTTGTTCTGACTTACTGTGGTCCTTCCTTAATCTCTTTTTTATATAATAAGTACTAATTTTATTGCCTCAATATTATTTTACAGCTTAGTAGAGTTTTTTTCTTTCATTTCAGAGCATGCAGTCACTCCATCTGACCTTGATACTGCAGGTGTTCTGCCACAAGTCCCTGCACCTACAAATTTCTGAGAATTTTATCATTGTTTAATGTAAGCATATTTATCATGAAGAACCTTATTACATATTAACTTTAATCAGTTACATACATGTCTGCTCTATGATTGAAAGTCTGTGCCATATTCCATGCACTCTAAAGATTTCTTACAAAGTTGGCCACTGTCCCCTTTAGCTTGACCAATAGACTATATTGCATATGCCAGTCATTTAGTCTCAGGAAATGACAGACAACCTGTTTTACTTGCATCTCTTTAATTGCTTTGTTTTGGCTATAAATTGATTGCTCTCAGTTATAAATTACCCCGAGGGTGGGACGCCTGTTATGCTCAGCTTCAATTTGCCACATATCACCACATCCACTTTCACCTTCAAACCTGTGTCCACATCCTATATAAAACTACTCTTAAACAAACTTAAACTGTGCTCTTCTTCAACTGATGACCTTCCAAGCGAGTACCTGAAAATAGCAAACAATAACATTGCCTATCTTGGCTAAATCCTTATAAATAGGTCAGTCCAGAATCCCACATTCCTCTCTCTGGAAAAAGTCACACATTATCCCCTGCACAAAGGAGGAAATTCGACACACATTAATAAATTTAGAAATTCTACGCAACTATGTTCCAGGTTGGTCATTGCAATGCAGTGACCCAAAACTCCTGTCTGTCTTCAAACCTAGCAAATCTGATGGGCATTGTCTGTACTCATACAAGGTTGCTAGGGCCTGTAACCCCTTACCTGTATCCATCAGATCTATAACCTCCCTCCCATACTTCAAAACCTCTCTGAAAAACATCTTAGCTAAAATCTGGATTTGTTCTTGCACAAAACCAGGATAAGCTATTTCCCTAAATGTGAACAAGTACCTTTTTATTCCTTATACATTCTTACTATCCTCTCTTCACTTACTTCCTTATTGCTAAATATAGCGTAAGCCTGTTTTCCCTCACTTCATATTGCAATTCCTCTTTCTATGAGACTAAGTTACCATTAATTTCTCCACAAACTGCATACAATTTCTCTAATGGCAAATGATTGTCATATACCTTGTACTGATTATTAACCGATGTTTTATATTGCATGTAATCTGTTATAATTATTTAAACAGCAGATGCTTTTGTTTTATTTTTGAAGATTGCAAAATTATTGTTCTTAAAGTGTTTTGTAATAATTTGGAGCTTTTCTCCCCGGTCCTCTGCTGAAAATGGGCTTCTACCCAGTCGGACTTTCCCAGCAATCAAATGTCAATAAATAAATAATTAAATGTGTATGTGTATGTGTGTGTGTATGTGTGTGTGTGCGTGTGTGTTTGTGTGTGTGTGTGTGTGTGTGTGTGTGTGTGTGTGTGTGTACAGACAACAATACATGCCTATATTGATCCTGTGTTCTGTCAAGCATCAATCCCTCCCATATCAACTTAACTATTTGGATCCCAAATCAAGAGACATACCCAGTGCCATACAGGAGGAAATGAAAAGCTTATAGTGTCTTACCCATGGTCGAACAAATGGGTCAGCAAAGAAAATGGAATTGAGACTTGATATTCAGATTTAGAACTGGGGCAGAAAAAGAACATTTACAGGTGTAAAAATTCATGTCTATTTTTAAATGTAATTTATTATTTTCCACTTGCCATTTTCCAGGTGAGTTTGTTTTTTTTTTTTTTTTAAATTAAATGATTTATAAACTGAAACATACTTTCTCCTGTTATCCTCACTCAGAGTTACTTTAAGGTTAAAATACAAAACTGGTTTCATGTTGTAGACAGGTATGGTCTTAACTATTATCCAGCTGAGTCTGAGTTTAAATAGCAGCCTGTAAGCTGAGCAGCCAACCAGGAAGGGAGAAGAATGAAAAGGGAAAGCCTGCTCTGTTCTTCTAGGGTAACACTGTAGGAGTATGTGTGGAACATGTCCACCATTAATGAAGCTACAGGGGATACCAATGATCTACCAGGAGCTAACTGCTTGAACAGGGTAAATGAGAGTGTTTTCTTAACATGCAGGGGGTGTGACTAGGGAAATACACCAAAGAAAACCCTGATGGCTGCCTGGATGATAATCTGCCCTACATGGCTCTTGCCTAGTTAGAAAACAAATAAGTAGAGGCAGGGAGAAGAGCTCCAGAATATTACAATAATTTTAAATAGACATTAAGCAATAAACATTAACATTTACACATATATTTGCTAATTAGATTACATTCATGTTAAATAAAGGCTACTATTACAGTATAAAGGATATGACTAAACCAAAACACAGTGTACACGATAGTAAAAAGCAAACTACAAATAAAAAGAATTTTGTACTGACTGTCCACAAACCAAAATGGGATGAAAAATATAAAACTAAGATACCTTTTATTTACCAAAACAAAAATTAAGCGCTTTTGTCCTTTACAACTTAGGACTTAATCAGAATCTGTTGAGAACAAACAATTGCATACTTAAATAGTAAACCCACCAATTAATTAACTTAGGTTTAAAGAAACATGAACCCATAAAGAATGTTACATCTGCCTAAATTATATAAAAATATATAAAACCAAATAAATATGCCTAATACCAATCTCAAAGTGTCTTAAACATTCTTAAAACCTGTAACTGTATTAAAAATATTTAGTGCTATAAAAATTGTGCCCTTGAATTTAAATATGCTTGGTGGGAGATGCTCTCATTAATACCAGGAATTTTTGGGGCATTAAGTTTTAACTGCCATCTCTCTCCTCCAATTTATTCTTGAAGTTACCTTCTCTGGGGTTTACTTTAACTTGTCCTAAAATCACAAATAAAAAACTTTTAAAATGTGAGCAGTTCAGAGTGTGTCTATATAAAGCATTATGACCATTCTGCTTAATAATCTGATAATTTTTCATAAATTCTTTTCCCAAGGCATCTCTCTGTTTTTCCCACATAAAATACAGGACAAGTTGAACACACTGCAAGGTACATCACATTTTTAGTTTGACAATTTCTTCTGATGAATTGAACCCTGGACTTGCGGTTATTGTTTAATATTAAATGATTGACCTCTAAAATGCAAAGGCATAGAGTACATGAACCGCATTTATATGTTCCCTTAAATTCTATAGTAGACTTCTCTTGTCTATCTGTTCTTTCAAATTTCATCTTTAAATTTGGTCTTGTCTTGTAAACAAAAACGTGTTCATTGCCTACTATATTATAAACCTGGGAATTACTTTTAATAATATTCCAATTACTTTGAATTATGTTTTTAATAACTTCTGATTCAGGACCAGATTGAACCACTAATGCTCTTTCGTAGTTGCCACCACCCTGTTCCTTATTGGGATTAAACAGACCTACACCAACTAAGGGTTTCCACTTTAATCCCCATTGTGCTTCAACACACCTACAGGTATCTTGGACCAAATTCATAGGGTAGCCCTGGTTTCAAAACATTTCCCCTGTGAATGCTAATTCACTCCTTACATGCTCAATCTCTGATGTTATCCTAGCTGCTTTTATGCATTGTATAAAAGATACTTACACATTTAGTAGATGATGAACATTGAGCACTAGAGGAGGCATAGTAGTGGGTTTGTGAAATAAATAATAGATCATGTGATTAGTGCTTATACATTCAAATAAATGGAAGTGAGGGAAAGATCTTGGCAAGGCAGAAAATGTTAACATTGTAGTTAGAAGATGGGGTATTAATCAGGTTCAGAGACAATTATATATGGCTATCAAGATGTTTTTATTACAAGTACAGAGACAGGGTGACAAGCAGTGTCACAAAAACTATGTATATGACTGGGATGCGAGTCAAACTATTCTGATACTGGCAAAGACTAGTTGTAAGTCACAGGATACTGAGTGAAGAGAAATGTCTAGAGGATATGGCAAGTTGAAGATTACAGCATCATTTTTCCTGAATATATACAAAAACAGATTTACTGATTTGATAGGTGAAGTTTTGATTGGGTTTAAATTTTGAATGGATTCAATTGTAATTAGATAAGGTTCCACAGTTTAGCTGCACTATTTGAATACAGAGAGCCACTTGCAGTATTAGACAATTTGGTTTGAATGATTAATGCTTTTTATCTGGAGTATAAAATTCTCTTGGGGTAATAGTGTTGTATTAAGTCATTAGGGCTGAGCTATTTTCTGGCTTATAGAAAATTCTACGTATTGTAGTGTTTAGCTTATTAGAGTAGCACATAAAGGATATGAGAGGTAATATAAACTTTCCATATTTCAAAAATGTTAGTATATGTGCATATATGAATGTTTAATGCATTCATTAGCACGTTACAAATATCTGACATTAATAAAAATAGACAAAGAGTCATCAGACAACTGCATGACTCTGACACAGACGAATTAAGTAACTGGGCTGAAGAAGAAGGACGCAGTTCTGAGGAGTGGTGTGGTAGTTGAGTGGTGAGATTTCTGCTTTGCATTTATAGAGTTTAGTTTAATATATTCTTGGTTTGTACAGGTATTCTGCAGATACTTCAGTTTCCTTCCACTACCTAAAAACATGCAGATTATTGGGCTAAATACAGTGTCAATTTATATCCTTACTACTCTGTCCATAGTCATGGATGAAAAGGGTCCAGAAAGGAGCATTTTGCTTATGCAGTGAACAAACAAATGAAATGGAATTAGTCAGTCCTCACTCAGAAGTTCCACTGAAAGACATCTTTAGTCATTGCTTTAATAATTATTTAAAGTAACAGTGATGCACAGGGTGCCATCATTTCTGCGCACGCGCACACACGCACACACATGCGCACACACATGCTAAAGCATTGTGGTATTTGGTAAACAAATCTTTGAAGAAAATATTATATTTTGTGAATTGTTTAAAAAATGTTTGAGTTTCTAAATGTTCACCTTGTGAAACTCTTAAAAACTCTAAAATATACAGTTTATCCCCTATTCTAGCTTCTAATAGAACCAGGTACTAAAATGCTTCACTTTTTAGTGACTATATTCCCAAAAAATAATCAGCAGCCTAATGAAATATGATAATCTAATTTGTAATGTATGGAAGATATTTCCTACATGTAGAATTTACAACATTAACAGTTTTGTTCCACATTACTGTTCACATCTGTGGCCTTGTCATACTATCTTGTCCACACAGGCAGTACGATTAAGTGAAATGCTTTATCTGCTGACACTAACAATGTAGCTACGAACAACTGGATGTGCCAAACAGACCTGGATGTTATTTTATAAGTAGGTTTATAGTCAATTGGCGTCGGCCGGACTTGTGTCACACTTGATCAAGGGTAAGAGTTTGTGTTTATTTATTCATTTACATTTTTTAGCTAGGAATCTCAAGCCGGGATCTTCCATTTTCAATGGAGTCTCAAAGAGACAGCTGCAAGACAAAACTCATGAAAACAGCATGTTACATTAGGTATTATACAGTTTCATTATG
>NC_056734.1:127884170-127909170 GCF_019279795.1 Protopterus annectens | reverse complement strand
GGCTTGACCGAAAGTGAGTCCTAGTGGTCCAGCTCACCTGCCTGAAAGTTAAATCTGTTAAATGGTTTCATGGTCATTGGGAGTCCAGTTTTGTTCATTGGGAATTCATTGTAGTGATTTGTTGTATTGATTTGTCAGTGATGTAAAAATGACTGTGCAATATTTAGTCCCACATAGTCTCAACATCATCCCATTATGTCTTGCTATAAATTAAAGCAATCTGTAAGTGTTACTATGGGTGTGCCATTTTTTTTCTTTCTTTCTTATTTACAGTCATTAAGGCCAGAGTGCAACATGCATACATTATTCTTTGGCCAGGAGAAATGAATGAGACAAAGGTGGCAACCATGTTAATAATTAAGTAGACTTTTATGATGGAAATGTTCTGAACTGGGCAGTTTTGTCATTGCTGATTCATGCATTTTGTTTTATTGCCTACTGAAAAAAATGTTCAAACAATAAATTTAAAATGTGCTCTCTCTGTATAACAAGTGTGCTGTATTATACAAGGAATATAATTTACTAAAGTCAGGAAGGTGTAACAAAGAACACATATATCTTTCTTGTTGTGTGCAAGGGGATAATGATTTGAAAACAGCACAAAGGTAATCTTTATCCACCATTGGCCAGATGCATTTTCTTTGGATGTGGTGTAGATTTCATGTTAAACAGCGTACAGATTTGTACCTATTTTTCATTGGCCTTGTCCAGATTTTTGATGTTTCCAGGTTGAGAGGTATGATGAGCGGACCCAAGAAAAGGAAAGTGGACAGAGAATGTCGAGTGTTCAATAAGGAGTGGACAACTAAATATTTTTTCACTGAACACCGATCATCTGCTGTTTGCCTGATATGCCAAGAAACTGTGGCGGTTTTTAAAGAGTATAATATTAGCCATCACTTTGCCACAAAGCACGCTAATTATGCTAGCAAGCTCTCAACAAAAGAACTGGAAGCTGCTGCTGAGAAGTTGGCAGCTAATTTGAAGGCTCAGCAAAGTTTTTTTCACCGTCAAACTGCCATTCAAGAGTCAAGTACTAAGGCCAGTTTTATGCTTTCATTCAAAATAGCAAAGGCCAGCAAACCACTGTCTGAGGGCGAGTTTTTAAAATAATGTATGGTAGAGACAGCAGGTATTTTGTGCCCAGAGACCCAAGACAAATTTGAGAAAATCAGTTTATCACGGCGGACAGTGACTCACCGTGTGGAACTAATAGATGAAGATATCACCAGCAAATTAAACAAAAAGGCGAAGTCATTCACTTTTTATTCTTTAGCACTGGATGAAAGCAACGATGTCAAAGACACTGCTCAGCTCCTCATTTTTATCCGAGGAATCAATGAAACTTTTGAAATACGGAGGAGTTTTTGACAATGGAGTCTCTGCAAGGACAAACACGGGGAGAGGACTTGTTTGAACGGGTGTCTGCTGCCATCGAAAACATGAAGCTTCCCTGGAGTAAGCTTGTTAACGTCACCACAGATGGATCTCCGAATTTAACGGGAAAAAACGTTGGCCTGCTGAGGAGAATCCAGAATAAAGTGAAAGATGAAAACCCTGACCAGGATGTCATTTTCCTCCACTGCATCATCCACCAGGAATCTCTATGTAAATCGGTGTTACAGCTGAATCATGTTGTGAATCCTGTGGTGAAACTCGTCAACTTCATACGTGCATGGGGACTTCAGCACCGTCAGTTCATTGCGTTCCTGGAGGAAACTGATGCGGATCACCAGGACCTGCTTTATCACTCCCATGTCCGCTGGTTGAGTTTGGGCAAAGTGTTTCAACAAGTGTGGGAGCTCAAAGAGGAGATTTGCGTGTTTTTGGAGCAGCAGGGAAAGACTGATGAATTTCCTGAGCTGAGCAACAAGAGCTGGATGTGTGACTTTGCGTTTGCTACGGACGTATTTTCACACTTGAATGAGCTCAACGTGAAACTGCAGGGGAAGGAGCAGTTTGTGCATGACATGTACACAAACGTGACAGCCTTCAAATCCAAGCTGGCTTTATTCTCCAGGCAGATTTTGAACAAGTCATTCACTCATTTTCCTAGACTAGCCACGCTGAAAGAGGCCGGAGCAAAAGTAAAGAAATACAGTGAGTCACTGGATGCACTGCACGGAGAATTCTGCTGTCGGTTTTTGGATTTTGACAAAATTGACAAGTCACTTCAATTGGTGGCCTTTCCTCTGTCACAAGACCCCAAAACAGCTCCAGAGGAGCTTCAACTCGAACTGATCGACCTTCTTAAAAGAGAAGTTCATCTCTCTGAGACTAAATGACTTCTATGCTTCACTCAATGATGCCGCGTTTCCAAATCTAAGGCGAAAAGCGCAGATGA
Source organism: Protopterus annectens (assembly GCF_019279795.1). Taxonomy (NCBI): domain Eukaryota; kingdom Metazoa; phylum Chordata; order Ceratodontiformes; family Protopteridae; genus Protopterus; species Protopterus annectens. The sequence continues at coordinate 127,906,826 of NC_056734.1, read as the reverse complement.
TGTCGGCTTTGTTCGGCTCTACCTTCGTGTGTGAACAGACCTTTAGCGTCATGAACATCAACAAAGCCAGCCACAGATCCAAGTTAACAGACCTACACCTCAGATCCATCCTGAGAATCACCACAACAAAACTAACTCCAGACTTTGATGCGCTGGCTAAAAAAGGAGACCAACAACACTGCTCCCATTAAAATGTGTGTGTCTCCGTGATACGCACGTTGTTAAAATAAACAGTGCGCGCAGGTCAAATATAATGCTTCACAGACTGACTTGCTGCAACTGTTTCGTCCTTGCACTGGTTGTTGTTGACTTTTGGCACCGGGGAAACAAATTGAATAAAAGGAACAGGACAAGTACATCTGCATCTCCTACCGTTTTTGAAAAAAAAGACAGTCAGGAGGAGAGTGATGGTGATATCCTGAAGGATAACAGAACTTTCAGTGCTTTAAAATAAAATGGTCATTTATTTGATTTTCAGTGTTTAAAGACTCATTTCGAAGTCAGAGATTTTATTGTAATGCTTTTCTTCATTTTCATTGGAAATTAAAGCACATGTTTTCTCCATATCCCAAGATGTGTATTTTTCCCCCAATGAGGTGATGTTTTCAAAGCATGCCATCTATCTGCTCCTGTTCCGGCCCCTTTGTCAAATGTTAAAACTCAATGTGGCCCACGAATCAAAAAGTTTGCCCACCCCTGCTCTAAAAGAATCACATTAGACATTATATACCTATCTGTACTGTATGCAGTAAATTTCTAAGGTAAATATTGGTATTGAGTAGTCAGCTGCTTATGTCACAATTGTAGTTCCCACATATGATAAAAATCATAGAGTTTCTATGTTAGTTTTAGTGGGTGACCGGAGTGTGTAGTCTCCCAGAGAAAAAGCAAGTCAGGTTTTATACTGCCTGTCACAGATTGTTCTTCCTTCAAAGCATACAAACATTAGAGTGAGAATAATAAATTAAGAGGATTTATGGGCTAAAGATCCCAGCATGGGGGGGGGGGTGAAGTTATCCTTCCCCTTGCAATAATTCTTACTTAGTGTGTATCACTTGCACAAGTTATTATACTGCCTTGTGAGTTATGTTTGTTTTTGAGTTCACCATGTATGAGCTCTTACTGCCAAGCTTGTGTGATGTGAGGATGTCAGTGTGGATATAAAGCAGTATGTACTCAGACTGGAATTCAGGGAGGGTTACCATGAGCAGTAAGGCCTACCACAAGTGGCCACCCCACACAGTAACCCTTTCTGATTCAGACCATGCTCTTCCATGGTGCTTTTCAGTGACAAGGAGGCATCAGTGACCAGGCCAGTCCCACTGGTGATGTTAAAGTGTAATGAGGTAATCCTGGGGAGTAGCTGATGCTACTTTGTCATGTGTGCTCCCTATAAATGCTTGTAGCTGCCCATTTATGCTGCATCAGATAATTGTTCAGCTGTATAAATTAATATGACTACATCAGCAAATTAACTTGATAAAGAAAGCTGCAGTCAGCAATTGTAGTAAATGAAAGAATCCATACTGCATGTAACTTTAGCAAAGTTCAAAGGAGACATAGTGGTGGATGGCTGTGAGTGTGTATACATGGGTAAATAGCAGACTGTGTGTGTGTGTGTGTGTGTGTGTGTGTGTGTGTGTGTGTGTGTGTGTGTGTGTGTGTGTGTGTGTGTGTGTGTGTGTGTGTGTGTGTGTGTATATGTCTGCAGAGACAAGAATAGGGTAGGATTACTATTAGTACTTGCATGTGTTTGCCTGGGTGCAGGAATGTTAAGTAGGGGATGGAGAGAGTGGATATGAGAGTGTGCGTGTGTGCGTGTGCGTGTTTGTGTGTGTGTGTGTGTATGTGTGTGTGTGTGTGTGTGTGTGTGTGTGTGTGTGTGTGTGTGTGTGTGTGTGTGTGTGTGTGTGTGTGTGTATATGTCTGCAGAGACAAGAATAGGGTAGGATTACTATTAGTACTTACATGTGTTTGCCTGAGTGTAGGAATGTTAAGTAGGGGATGGAGAGAGTGGATATGAGAGTGTGTGTGTGTGTGTGTGTGTGTGTGTGTGTGTGTGTGTGTGTGGGTTTAGGGCAGTTCACTGAATGACCATTTCACTGAAAAACAGTTCACTCAATCAAAAATTGTTGAAAGCCCTTTTCACTGAAAGGCCATTTAATCAAATTTAAGAAAACTGAAACATGATACAGCCAAAAACACCCAAGGGAAATCTTTTTGAAAATACTTTTTTTTCCCCCGGGGACGAAGCCATCTTGTATCCTCCATGTGGGAGCCTTTGCCCCCATTCTCCCCTACTCAGATATATTAATTCTACAGTTGCACTACTTTGGAGGAAAGAGAAGAAGAAAAAAACAGTGAATCACTGCTGATAAACAGACATATTTCATAGAAAACATCATTACAACAAACACACAAAAGTGTTTTGTTTTTGTTTTTTGTTTTTTTCTTGTAGTGGGCAAGCTCTCTACACCTCCCTACTTAAATATACTAACTAAAGTGGCAATACCATACACATACACAGGGATTCATTGTCACTGCACATATAGAGACCAGATCAAGATTGATTATGTGTAGGTCACCTCAAGTATCAAGCTAAAGCTTCTTCATACATCTCTATATAGATATTAATATTTCTGTATGACAGAACTATGAATAACTACCATAGTCAGTAAAATACAATTTCAGCCAAACTGGCATTCAGTGAAATGGGCTTTCCTCCATTTGGATTCAATGATTTGTCATTCAGTGAAGTGGTTGCTTAATCAAATGGCAGTGAAATAAACATAAACTACATACATATGTATATATATATATATATATATATATATATATATATATATATGTATATATATATATATATATATATATATATATATATATATATGTGTATCTATCTCTATAGATAGAGAAATAGACATGTATATGTATATTTGTATATATGTATAGATGGGTCTACTTCAGAAAAACAAAATTTTACAATATCAAAGACCAGATGACTTGAGAGGAGAACTCTGAAACTTCAGTTACATGAACAACCACATAGACAACAAGTTTCTCATGGTAAGTAACCACTGGGCCGACAAGGGAAATTTACCCTTTTCTTTACTGCAGTGTGATTCCCAGAGTTGGTATTTTTACATGGGGGTGTGTGGGAAGTGTAGCCCCACCTAGGTGGGTTGGAGATGGTGCAATGTATTTTCCATTAGTTGTTGCCCCAGTGGTTTCTTACAATGTGAAACTTGTCGGCTATATGGTCGTTCATGTAACTGAAGTTTTGCAGTTCTCATCTCTGGCTTTCAGTATTGTGACATTTAGTTCTTGTAAAGTATATATATATATATATATCAGAACAGAAGGCTGTTATAACTTTATGTGGGTGCATGTGTTTTAGCAGTGGCTACAGAACCACACTACTTGCACAGATAATATTCCCTTTCCCCACTGTTCTGTAATATTGATATATATATAAGTAGCAGGGGGTCTGGAATGCAAGGTGAGTATGATCGTATGATCTCTATACCTCTGTAAGTACAGTGCAACTCAGCCTTTGTGGAGAGTAAGTAAATGTGTTTGAATTACATCAGTACTCTTATCCACACAATGTATCTCATTTGCATATATACTAGGCACCAGCTGCTGTTTATTCTACAGTAAGCCTGTCAGCTTTCCAGCAATACTGCATAACTCTGAGAATGTTGGGCTGTTCTTTTTAATGTAGTTCTCTGTGCATTATCCTTATGCAACACAGACCATGTATTTGCATCCTGTCCAGTATCATAAAATCCTGCTAACCTTCATATACATTTTGCTCTTTCATTTCTTTTACCCAGAAACAAAATGGCAAAATTCATATTAAATGCTCCAGCATACCCCTTAATAAAATGTACAGTTTTTAATAGCTTTCTGCTTTGTGTTTTGAATGAGAATGTAAATTGATTATGCTTGGATTTTCACACAAGGCATAACTAAAGGCAAGTAACTGCAGATAAAAGGGTGCTGGTTAGGACAATGGCCAATAAAGTTTCACCTTTCATAGAAAATATGACTACCGTTTCCATATTATTCCTGCTTGCATAATCCAGCAAAAATTATGATCACTATTGCATGATACTATTTGGAGTCTATACAAATACAAAGTGTCTCTCAGTTTATAACACCACTGTTAATACAAGACAGTTCATACAGAAATTTTTGGCACTCAGATTTGTTCTGCTTCTGTGACCAACAGTTTCCTGTCATTTGCAATATGAACTTATTTATCAGTACTGAAAGAACAAAACCTTCAGCTGAGACTGTTTTCATTTGTATGGGACTGAAGTTTGCATTAATACAAATAGGCAGACCGTCACCTATGTTCCTAACCTATGTATGGCAGTAAACTATATAATACTGAATATATGGAGTGCATTCTCATTGGTCGAATACATGTTTGGTTGAGCATGTGATGCTGGTGTAAAGATAACCAAATGCAGAGGTGTGCAAGGGTAAGGTTGAGCAAAGTGTAGCTGGATTAATGTGATGATTAGGTTTGTGTTAGGGGTTTGTTTGACTTGGACTTATTAGTTGGTTTGTAACGTATTTGGCATTTAGCTAGTAGTGGCTTTGCAGGAATGTCTCTGTGTGAGTGTGTGTGTGTGTGTGTGTGTGTGTGTGTGTGTGTGTGTTAGAGTGTTTTTTTATTGTAATACCAGTAGTGCTGGTATTGACTAAATACTAGTATACTTTGTTTCTGTATATGTGCACTGATAGGATAAAGGTTTTGCGGGGATAGGTGGTGTGCCTTATTTGGTTTGTGGGAGTGTATGTGCTATGTGGAAGCATGAAGTAATACAGGAGTATGGTGCAGCAGATACTGGTGATATGGGAGTATGGTGCTGCAGCAGGTACTGGTGATATGGGAGTATGGTGCAGCAGGTACTGGTGATACAGGAGAATGGTGCAGTAGGTATTGGTGATATGGGAGTATGGTGCAGCAGGTACTGGTGATACAGGAGAATGGTGCAGTAGGTATTGGTGATATGGGAGTATGGTGCAGTAGCAGGTATTGGTGATACAGGACTATGGTACTGCAGCAGATACTGGAAATATTTCCTTTTCCCTAAGTTCTGTAATATTGGTATATATATATAAGTAACAGGGGGTCTAGCGTGCAAGGGGAGTATGATCCCTGCATATCACATTGTAGGTGTTTTAGGGGAATGGTTTGTGTTAGATAGTGTTTTTTTTTTTATATTTTGAAGTTTTGCGCTTCGCTAAATTGTAGGATCACTGAGATGGGGATTCCCTCATTGGTTTTTTGTTCATTCTTTTTTTTTTTTAATTTAGTGTTCATTTTATTTTGATTTAATTGATATGTTGGTGCCTTGTATGAATCCGGTCATGCCTAAGTATATACATGCTTACAGTTTCATGGCATCCTGCTGATGGCCACTCATAATGGCCTGACTATGGCATTCATTAAGTTCTCAGTTCATGGTATTGCATTCTTATGAATAACTCACCTCAGATGTTGTGTCTCCTTAGAGTTAATGTACGTAAGTACCAGGGTGATGGGAATACTGACTGCCTATGGGGTATACAGGAACTTTCCCACAGGGAAAAGACATATGTATTTTAACTGTCCAAATGTTTTGCCTGCTCCCTTTTATTCTGAAAGGGGCTCTAAGTGACTTGTCCATTGGTGGGATTGCCATTTGAGGACTAATATAAATCCCATGTTTTCATGTTCCAGAGTAACTACATTCACTAGTACCCTTGCCACACTATTACTATGTCTAGTCATGTGTTTTTTTTAGATTGTCATAAGTTAAGCTAAAAGCTCTCAACTAGTCCCTGACCCTAGCCATTGCAAGCCCCTAACTGCTCCATAACCCTAAATCTTCACTCCCCCTCACCCTGTACCTAAAGTCCCTGATCAATCTCTAACCATAAAACTCTCCCTCAGCTTCCTAAACCTAAATCCCCTTCCCACTCCCTAAACCTGAAGTCCCTGATGGTTCCCTAACCATAAAACTCCCTTCCCCAACCCTAAAACTCCATTCCTGTTTAATAAACCTAAAACTCCCCAATTGTTCTCTAACTCTAAACTCTTTTTGCTTGCTTAACCCAAAATCCCCTTCCCGCTCACTAAACCTAAAGTTCCCAATGGCTCTCTAACTGTAAAACTCTCTTTTCCTTCCCTAACACTCCCTTCCTGCTCCCAAAACTTAAAGCTTCCCTCCTGCTCCATAAACCTAAAATTCCCCATTTGCTTCCTAACTCTAAACTCTCTTCTTGCTTGTTAAACCTAAAGCCCCCTTCCTGCACCCTAAACCTAAACCTTCCCCTCCTTATTGCTAACTAAAACTCTAGCCTGCACTCACATCCTCACAGCTGCTGCACTGTGAACTCAAAAACTGTGTTCTGTTGAGGTGTGGTAGCAAACTTTCTCCCAATGACTGTCACACCTCATTCAAACACAGTATTTGACTTCGAGCAACAAGCAGACAGCTGTGCAAGATAACAGTCAAGCGAGTCCCTGGCTGTGACATAACTGGATTCAAGCAGCTATGGCAACGGAGTTAGTAGAATACCATGATGTCCTGTTAGTCTGACATTCCACCATGCTATTTTCAAAGTTACAACAGAATTAATTTGGATGTTATATGTTTTCCTTACAGTGATAGTAGTAGAAGCAGATAAGAAATTCTCCAAACATCATAATGCTTCTGGCTGGCATAGTCTCTTTACTTAAACTCACCTATTTATGCACTTATTCATTCTGTATACGGGAATTCAAGTCTCACTCTATATATGCATGCAGAATAAACTGATCACATATTTTTCTGTTCTGAGGAACATTGTGCATTAATGTTAGAGTTCTGAACTTTATTTATGCATGTATGTTATGTACGTATGTATATATTTTTGATAGTGACAGGGTCCAAGAATTGCTTACAGGACATTCAACTGCACTCTTCTAGAGACAGTGAGCTCCTGAGTATAATTGCCATAGTGCTGCCAGACCACTGTACTGCTCCGCAGATGGATTATTTTCTGCTGCTTGCTTGTACAACCCAGCATCAGTGTATTACTCTTATGCTGAGGATGATGCACATACTTCCTCTCTGATTTTTGAGTAATATCCAGTTTTGTTCTTGATATTCTTTTCCCCTACATGACATGCCCCCTGCTTATGTTTAGGAATTAACTTTCCTTATTGTTCACCATATGCAATGTGACTACCACCACTTCCTCTGAGGTATGATGCTAATCATCTGATATTGGTACATTTGAATATTAACCTCTTCTTCTTTAGAATTTGTAACCTTAGAAAATTAGATTGTGTCCCATGGTGGCATACTTTAAGGGCTTCACAAAATCAAAATTGTCTGACCTAGCTTTCAGTGATAACCGATATAAACATCTTCTGATACTGCATCTACTTGCTGTTTTAATTGTTTTATATTTAAGTATATACCTTTATTGTTTTATTTTTCTATTTATTTTGTAAAAGTGCAAAGTTATAATAACCACTTTAATAAACTTAATTTGAAATTTGAATTTGAATTACTACCCAGGTTGAAAGTATTGTATCCATCTTGGTCCCTCTATGACAACAGCTATGTTGTCATTTTGAGAAATGGCCTACAGAAATAAGCTATCATCAGTGTGAGAAATTAAACCCCCATCAAACCCATCACCACTCAATCCAGATTTGTAGTTCTTTCACAGACACTTTGTGAGTTCTGTATTTACCACTCATTTCTTTACATTTTCTGAGTGAAGCTATGTCCTACAGTTACACCCACTCACATTAGTTAACTGATTAGCCTATGTGGAGGGTTGATACTGTCACATACCTGGAATGTGACACAATATACCTTCAAGAGTATAAGTACTCTGGAGAACAAATCTATTGCACGGCCTTCTTTCATTTGGTCCTCCAAAAAAGGCCCTGATGAAAGAAGGCCCTCCAATAGATTTGGTCTCCAGAGTCCCCCTTTTTGGAATCAGCAATTGAATTATCTCAAGCAATCAAAATGGACCAGAAAAGGGAGGAACAATAAGGAGAAAAATTAAAGTGGACTTTTTTTTACTGACTGTTTAGAGAACAACAATGGTTGTTGCAAAATTGTTATGAATGACGGCTTCAAAGTGTTTAATCATTGTTTCCTTGAACTGGATGTTACACGTTTCACTTTTTTAAAAAAAATTGTTTAAGTTTGTGCCTTTCTGCAAGCAGGATATAGTACAAGTGTTATTTCACTTTAAACTGTTTGTTAGACAGCTTAACCTTACATGGTATTTTAGTTCTTCTCCCCCCTCTCCACCAGTAGTTCATTGGTTTTGTACCACCTTGCTTTTTGAGAGAGTTTGGGAGTGTAAATCAGATGTTTCTCGAAAAATAGTGGTAAAGTAAAAGGCAATTTAATGTCTGAAGAAAGAGAATTGTTGATCCAGATTAAGGGCAACAAGGAGATTCATGTTATGAAACCAGATAAGGGGGGTTGATATAATGGATTTCTTCCTTTATGCAATTAAAATGTTGCATGTATTACATGTCACATCTACATACTGTCAAGTTCTATGTCTTTTATGTCTGCTTTATATGTATTTGTATTTATGTTTTGTATATATGCACTGTCACTTTAAATGCTGCTATACTTGTTTTAGAAAATGTGTTTTATTAGTTAAATACATTTTGAGAGGTATATTTAAACAGATTTGCTTCATGTGTTCTGTTTTTATTTCTGATGATGCCTTAATTGAAGGTGAAAGCACTTAGAAATTAAACTATACTTGTTTATTCAGCTTAATTATTTATAGTCCAGTCATTTAAGTTGTGGTCTGCTGGAGGAGTCTAGTATGTTTCTTTTGCCATTGTGCCAGAATAAAAAAAAGTGTTCTGTTACACTAACTTTCACCATCTAGCAGCATTTTCATTCAGCTTTACGGTTAAGCTCATTACATGGTTCCACTAACCTGCATGCTCTTCTCCATTGTCACATGCCTGGGTAGTTGTAGTACAGCCTAAAGTTAATTTGAGTAAATGTGCTTTTTTGCACAATTTGTACATTTTTTTCAAAATAAAAGAATAAGTTAATTTAGTACAATTTCTGATCTTTCATTTGTTAGTTTTGTTTCATGTTCTACTAAGCTGTCTGTATTTTTCAATGCATGTTCCTCAGTTTTGGCTTTTACAGACTCACCAGTGGTTAAAACCTGGTGCTGCGGTAGCGTTGTCGCCTCACAGTAAGATGTTGTCCTGTTTGATTCTCAGCTAGATCGTCTTCTGTGTGGAGATATGCATGAATGGGCGTACCTTTGTTGAAGGTTGTGCTTCAGGGCTGGCAACTCAGCACATAAAAAATCTACTGCTGTGGCCACCCCTAACCGGGAAAAGCCGAAAGACACAACAACCAGTGGTTAAAACTTCATGGAAACCTCTCAGAAAACTGGGGACTGTATTTGACTGTGAGTAAACTTGCTTATAAATCAGAAAACATGAAATTTGCCTTGTCCCTTCATGTTGCAGACAAGGAAGCAGTTAAAATATATTAAACTTTTAAGCTTGCAAAGGAAGAGTAAGGAACAACTTCTGCCTTGAAAGGTTAATTTAAAGTACAATCCAAGCCAAGGAAAAATCTACCATATACAGATTTTTTTCTAGAAATCTGGTATTCAAGAATCAGTCAATTCTTATGTGACCAATTTTAAACAAAAGACACAAGACTGCAAGTTTCATAACTTATCTGAGCTTTTAATTACAGATAGATTGCATGTAGAATCAACAATTATCAGGCCAGAGGCAAACTCTTAAAAGGAAACTGATGTGGCAGTAAAATAGTGAGTGATATACATAGAGTGAGAAAATTGTCTAACATGCAGCCTAAAAACATGACTGAAGAGTCAGAAATTTATACAACTAATGCTGTGAGTGAGAAACAGAACAAACACAGACATAAAACCTTAACAATATTAAAAATAAAAATTAAAATGCTAGTGGCACCCAGTAATGAATAAGCAGACAGAAACCATATGACTACAAGCACAAAAAAAAAAAAAAAGATTGCAAAGCTTTAAAAAGTCTATAGACTGTGTGTAGGTCTAGTTCATAGGTTCATAGGTTGATAGGTAGGTACTAGGCTATCATCCCAAGGGCCTAAGTAAGCCTAGCCAACAATGTCCCCTGGCTTATGCCACTCAAGAAAGTTAATTTCCTGTGCCCCCCTTGAACAGAGCCACAGAAGTGATCCCCAGGGTGTATTTCCTATTTCCCATCCACTCATCAAGATTTTTCTTGAAGAGTGCTAATGAGGAACTTTGCTTGACATAGATGGGTAGCTTGTTCCAGAGTATAGGAAGTCTAGGACAGGAATCTATCCCTCCAGCATGTCCTGTTTATTGTGGTGACAAGGTTTAGGTCTCTAAAGCGTGTAGCTCAGAGGGATTGGGATTTCTTTAGGTGTAGCATGTCCAACAGCTCTGGGTTTAACATAGCTTTATATGTTAGGCAGAGATCTCCTCGGAGTAGATGATATGCTACAGAGTAATCTGGAGTTTGTTGAGATGGTCAGTGTAGGGCATCTGTTTGAGGCAAGTAATCCTCTTTGTGAGGTACTTCTGTGGCCTTTCCAGCTGCTACAGATGTCTTGTGAGGTACATTCCAAAAGGGGCATTGCACTCTATAATGGGTCTTATGAGTGCCGAGTAGAGGGGAACAATGACCTCTTTTTTCCTGGATGTGAACCCTTTTGTGATGAGGAGTGCCACATAGAAGGATTTCCTGACTACTGTGGCGATGTGACTATCAAAGGAGAGACTACTGTCCACCTGGGTCCCAAGGTCTCATCACACATTCAGCATTTAGTAGACTGCCGTTTATGTAGTAGTTCATGGGTACAGAGTGTTTACCAAAGAAGATGACAATGCACTTTTTGGCATTGAGCTTGAGGCCATGCCTCTGACACCAGGCATCTGTCTCAGTGAGGCCCTTCTGTAGGATGTCCACATAGATTCATAGATTCATAGGTAGGTACTAGGCTATCTGCCGGAGGGCATTTATAAGCCTAGCTAGAGTGTGTCAGCTTTCGCCACCCCTTTGATTAATTAACTGAGCCTCTGTCAAGAAGAGCCAATGAAGTGATCCCAGGGGTGTATTTTCTGTTACAGTGTAAATCACAATCATTTTTCAAGGATTTGTAAAAAGTGAAATACTATCTTATAGTAAATGCAAATGCATTAGAAACTAATGAGCAAAACAAAACAAAAGAGTTTTTTGGCACTGCTGAATTATGTAAAATTAATACCACTGCATGGTTTAAACAGCAATAGTCATGTCATGTCAGTTGCCCTGCTAGACAGGGGCCCAGAGAAGTAAATATTGTGGGAAGAAATTTCCAGGGAATTGTTATGGCTATGCTTGCATAGGCCTTAGGGCCGATAGCCTAGTACCAGCCTATGAACCTATGAACCTATGACTAGTGCTGTTGATGTCTAAAGTAATGATGTTGTAAATATACTTCAGCTTGCTAACCACAGCAGTGGTAAATGCTGATCAAAAAGTTGAGGATTAAAGGCATCTCTATAGTGTTCAAGTGAAACATGGGTTGGTATATTTCTTATATAAAAACTTATATTCATTCATTAATTTTCTAATTACCCACTTAATCCAGTTCATAAGCAAGAATAATGGCAGCCTATCCTGGCATTTACTAGGTGTAAGTCATACAAGTTTATCTTGAATGAGATAACAGCCCATCCCAAGATGCACCTACTCATTCTCACACAGCATAGTTACCTACAGGTAAGCTTAGAAGATTGTTAATTCATCCAAAAGTGTGCAGTGGGCTGTGGAAGGGAAACTGGAGCACCTGATAATAATTCATGAAGAAACAGGAAGATGTGCAGAGTCTGCACAGTATGTCCCTAGGTCCAAATCAAACTGGAGAACATAGTAATGTAAGGCAGAAATGTTAACTACTGTGTCACAGTGCTATATGCAATTGAAGCAGATGGTACACGTCTGTGCGTTTGCTACTGTCTAACCTTGGCCATGGGATTACAAGCAGCCCCATGGTATGAGGAATAAAGTCCTTACTGTGCTCCAGACAACTCATGTTCATCTAGTAGCATGGGGGCTGAAGGGACAGGGAAGAAGGAGGATGACACTCAAAGGTCAATGTTGACTCACCAATCTGAGCTGAGAGGGAGACAGACGAGGTCTGCTGCAGTAACAGAGTTAAGAGCAAGGTGGGTTCTGTGCTGCAAGTGGTATGCCACTTGGTTTTAGGTTGTGCATGAGTGTAAGCTTGCATGCACTTCACAAATTTAGCAATTGCAGTTCTCAAAGCTACTTTAAGGTGGGGGTAGGGCATATCCCTGGCAGCAATAAGATTCTGCACCAGAGTCCTCAGTCTCCACACTAGTCATAGATATGGGTCAGGTCAAGCCTAAAAGAGGCTGAGATGTGTCAGGTAGACTTGGTGAATGAAAAAACTGCAATCTCACATAACACTTCAGTTTAAAGTACCTGGTATCAAATAAGGTATTACTCGATATAACACAGACAAGTTAGGACCTCATTTAGTAATATCAGAGGCTACTAGATCTAATCCTTTCCTTTAAAGAGACACATTTTAGATATGAAAATCATGACGAGACCTAACAGGTTTGTCAGATTTGTAGTTCATCAATACATTTTAACTGACTATTGCCATCTAATCTTATACTAGTCTTTGAAAAGGTTGAAGACCAACCTCATGAGGATCACGGGTGGAGCATTCTTCAATCAAAACCTCTCATTTAATGGGTTTTGATTCATTAGATAGGAATATCATGTTTCAAATGTGAACAAGGCTCTAGACCATTTCCTGCAATATTTAATTCCGATGCAAAATAACTTACTCTGAAAATAGTAAGGAACAAAGGCCCTGCTGGTTGCACCCAACCCCTTCAGCTCTTCAAATGAACAGCAATAAAGAAAAAATCTGCTCCTTCTATTAGCACACCAGTCAGGTGGCCAGATACATGCCCCATCCAGTCTGATTAGGTGGGTTGCAAATTAGCTCGCAGATAGAACCCACAGTGTGAAAGCAGCAGACTCCAAGTCAGACTGCCAACTAGTCATGAGTGGAGGGTCACAGGGATCAGTCCTGGGTCTTCTCCTGTTTGGCATCTGCTTCTCAGAAGTCCAGGCCAACACTGAAGGACTCTGGCTGACCAAGTTTACAGATGACTGCAAGCTGGGAGTCATTATTAACTTCCCAAGTGATGTAGACATCCTACAGAAAGGCCTCACTGAGACCAATGACTGGTGTTGAAACCATGGCCTTAAGCTTGATGCCAAAAAATGTGTCGTCATCCCCTTTGGGAAAAACTCGGTTCCCACTAATTACTACATTGATGGGAGCCCAGTGAACACTGAAGGTGTTATAAGAGATCTGGGGACACAGTTTGACAGCAACCTCTCCTTTGACCACCACATTGCCATTGTGGTCTGAAAGTTCTTCTATGTGGCACATCTCATTACCAAGGGTTTTGCATCCAAGAAGAAAGAGGTCCTCATCTCCCTCTACTCTTCCCTCATTAGGCCAATCATAGAGTATAATGCCTCATTTGGCATGTACCTAACTAGACACATGCAACAGCTGGAAAAGCCACAAAAGTACCTCACAAAGAGGATCCTAGGCCTTAAACACATGTCCTACATGGACAAACTCAAGAAACTCCAGCTGTTCTCTGTCTCATATCGTCTTCTATGAGGCGATCTCTGCTTGACTTACAAAGCCATGTCTGACCCATCTCTGTTAGAAATACTACATCTAAAGAAATCCTAATCCCTCCATACCTCATGCTCCAGAGACCTCAACCTCATTACCACAATCGACAGAACATGCTGGAGGGACAGGCTAATAACCAAGAGACTGCCCATGCTTTGGAATAGACTTCACATACATGTCAAGCAGAGCACCTCACTGGCCCTCTTCAAGATAAATCCTGATGAGAGGATGGGAAATAGAAATTCACTCCAGGGATCACTCCAGTGGCTCTACTTGATAAAGGTACTGGGAACTAATGTCGGGCAGCACAATGCCAGGGCACTTCTATGGGCTAGGCTTGTAAAGGCTCCAGAGCCATTAGCCTAGTACACACCTATGAACCTATGAACCTATGACCAAGAAGCCAGTCAGGTCCCATTTCTGCACCTTGTCCCCAAGCCACTTCCTTCCTCACATTTTATTTTATAAAAAAATCTTATTTTCTTTTAATTTGTAGTAAACAATGTGCCATATTCTGTCTCAGGACACAGCTGAAATTATGCATTATATACTTGCCATATTTCAACAGTGCTGCCTACCAGGATACAATACAGGCCTTTCTGATAATCTAGGGCAGCTGTAGTTTCACTCTGTCACCTGACATTTCTAACCTGCATGCTCCAATTGGTAATATTGTAAGTATCTGACTACAAGACTTTGCTGTGTGCTGGAATCAATGGTTCTCCCATTGCTCATGGAACCTGCCATGAAAGGGAGAGAGGCCTACACTGGTTTCCTTATGTCCATGGCCTTTTTTCACTCCCTGTAGAGACCACTTTTGTCTGTTTCCTAAATACTCTGACTGCTTACAAAAGAAATTGCTGTGAGAGGCATATTGTTTTGCATTTATCTTCTACCTGCAAGGCATTCATGCAGCATGTTCCAAGAGGAGTTAATGATATCTTTCCAGTACAAAAACATCTTTCTCTGCTTTCACGGTAACATGCTTCCATCAGGCAGACCACAGTGGCTCATCAGGAACAGAATTACTGTTTACCCTTAAAGTAAACCAACTATTAATTATTTACAACCTAAATAAGTCATCACTGTTAAGAAAACAGATACCAACAGCTGTGATATCACTAGGTTTGGACTCCAAAATCTTAAAAATAAAAGTTTGAAACTAATTACTACAACTCAAGTGAAATAAAGATAAAACATGTAACTTTTTCTAGAATTAAATAAGCATCCAGCTGACTGTCAGCACCATTAGTGTAGAGATCTTAAATGTTGACATTATTTTCTGAATAAAACAAAAAAAAAACAAAAAAAATACTCGTTTTCCTGCCTTTCTAAGCTAGTATAGTCCAGTTTTCAGGTTAGTGCTGAATTCAGGGCTGTGTTACAAGTTTCTGTGTTTGCCCATACCTTACTTGGATGGAAGGAAGTTACTCTGTTCACTGTGAGAAAGGGAGCTTTGAGCAGCCTATCTGTCCCTGGAGAAGTGGTTTCAGCCCAGAAATTAGTAGTTTATTGGCCATTTTGAGCTAATTTATATCTCTTTCATTTCCCTGCTATAAAACCTACATTTACGAGGTTTTTGTGCTAGTCTACAGCTCAGCAAGCTCTTGACTGGTGCCCTGCAGAGTTCTACAGCAGCAGAGAGACAAAAGAGAGACTTTGGAATGATTAAGTATAATTTTTCTGCATTTTCTTGCTGCCTTTAGCTAATTCCACCTAAAACACCGATTTTCTAGAGTTTCTGTGATTTAAAAAGCTTGTTTCAGCTACATATTGTACTTATATTACTGCCTGCACATTAACAAAGTTGTTTTGTATTTAAATTACCTGTTTAACTGTTGTAGGCCACACACTCAAGTGTAATAGCCATTTCTGTGCATTTAAAGTGTTTTTTGATTGTATCTGCTTTATTTTTTGAAAAACAAAAATATACTTGTTTCCCGCCTTTCTAAGCTAGTATACTCTCCAAAATACTAGAGAGATGCATACACTCTCAGGTCTCAGACTACCTCCTTACTAACAACCTCCTTTCCAGTACTCAGCATGGTTTCTGACCAAACCATAGCACCACCACTCCCTTACTCTCCTTTACTAACACTATCCTTCAGCATAAAAACAATGGCTATCTCTCCTCTGCTACTTTCCTAGACCTATCTAAAGCATTTGACATGGTCCCACACAAACAACTCATCTCTGTCCTCAATAACCTGTCCTTCTCTCAATCAGTCGCCAACTGGTTTCAGAGTTACCTGTCTGACCGCCAACAATCCGTTGTATGGCAGAATGACATATTTCCCCAACTACCTGTCTCCATAGGGGTTCCCCAAGGATCCATCCTTGGACCCCTACTCTTCTCTGTTTTCACCAATAATCTAGTCTCTGCCACCAAACATGGCACACTCATACAATACGCAGATGACTCAACCATCATCTGCTCAGCCCAGTCCCTACACAAACTGCAAAAAGTCACACAGGAAGCCTTTTCCTCTGTTGAAACTTGGTTATCCAATGCCCAATTAATACTCAACCCAAACAAAACTAAACTACTCATCTTCCAACCCACCAAACATACTCAAAACAACTCTCACTTTAACATCGCAGCAAAAGACAACACCACTATATACCCAACTGAACACACCAAATTGCTAGGAGTGGAAATAGACAATAAACTAAAATTTGACATTCACATATTCATGACCATAAAAAAGCCCAAAAAAACTAGGAGCGTTATACAGAAATAAGCAACTTCTCACCAAAGCAGCAAGGATTTCAATAGCAAATTCCCACCTTATCTCCACCCTACTTTATGCCTCTCCAATATATACCAACCTAAGGCAATGCAATCTAAACAAGCTAGAGACCTGCAACAACAAAATCACCAAATTTGCCACAGGGGCATCCTACTATTGTCACCACTGTCTCTCACTTGCTGAACTGGGCTGGCTTGAACTCCCTCACCTCCTTCAATGGTATCAACTCTCACTCGCCCACAAACTAGTAAACCATCCACTAAATGTCCCATCCCTACAGAATCTACTCCAACCCTATCGCACCACCAGACCACTAAGATCCAGCAACAAAAATCACTTGCAGATCACTAAAGCCAATAACTCTGCTGGTGAAGCACTATTCTCTTGCGCAATAGCCAAATTATGGAACTCCCTCCCACCCACAATTACCTCCATACCATCATGCACCCACTTCAAAACTTTACTAAAAGCACACCTAAAAACATGCTGGCTATGCCCTTGCAACTCCCACTCTAATATCACCCACCCCATTCAACCACTATCTTTCTCTCCACTCCACTAACTACCTTGATTATAGCAAGCTCAGATGCTCATAAGCCTAGTACTTATTATACAGCAAGAACTTCTTATTGTAACACTTGTTAATGTCTGTTATATGCTTCATAGATAGATTCTAGTTGTCTACTGATGTACTATGTTCTTCATCTGTAAATATGTTGTAAGTAATTGCTATGTAAATTGTTAATCGCTATGTAATCCAATGTAACTACTGTCTGTTTATTTTAACTGTGGAGCTTTTCTCCCCGGCCCTCCACTGAAAATGACCTACGTCCAGTTGGACACTCCCGGTCAACAAATATAAATAAATAAATAAATAGTTTTCAGGTTAGTGCTCTATTCAGGGCTGTGTTACAAGTTTCTGTGTTTGCCCATACCTTACTTGGATAGAAGGAAGTTACTCTGCTCACTGTGAGAAAGGGAGCTTTGAGCAGCCTATCTGTCTCTAGAGGAGTGGTTTCAGCCCAGAAATTAGTAATTTATTGGCCATTTTGGGCTAATTTCTATCTCTTTCATTTACCTGCTATAAAACCCACATTTGCGAGGTTTTTGTGCTAGTATACAGCTCAGCAAGCTCCTGCCTGGTGCCCTGCAGAGTTCTACAGCAGCAAAGAGACAAAAGAGAGACTTTGGAATGATTAAGTATAATTTTTCTGCATTTTCTTGCTGCCTTTAGCTAATTCTGCCTAAAACGCTGATTTTCTAGAGTTTCTGTGATTTAAAAAGCTTGTTTCAGCTACATATTGTACTTCTATTACTGCCTGCATGTTAACAAAGTTGTTTTTGTGTTTAAATTACCTGTTTAACTGTTGTAGGCTACACACTCAAGTGTGATAGCCATTTCTGTGCATTTACTGTGTTCTTTTTATTGTATCTGCTTTATTTTCTGAAAAACAAAAATATACTTGTTTTCCCGCCTTTCTAAGCTAGTATAGTCAAGTTTTCAGGTTAGTGCTGAATTCAGGGCTGTGTTACAAGTTTCTGTGTTTGCCCATACCTTACTTGGATAGAAGGAAGTTTCTCTGTTCACTGTGAGAAAGGGAGCTTTGAGCAGCCTATCTGTCCCTGGAGGAGTGGTTTCAGTTCAGAAATTAGTAGTTTATTGGCCATTTTGGGCTTATTTCTATCTCCTTCATTTCCCTGCTATAAAACCCAGATTTGTGCAGTTTTGAGCCCCGAGCAGCACCTGTTAGCTAGGGTATAACTATTCCCAGCTCCATAAAGTCTACTCTTCAATTTTTCCCTTGGAACTAGACAAACTTTCAACTTAAGCACTCAAACCATTCAATTCTAATCCCAGCACTTGCTCAAAACTCATAGTAAGCACTAAAAAACCTTAGCACTAGACCCCCGTATACTGTCGAGATGGAAAAGGCTCTCTATTCGACCTTACCAGCCAATCAGTAAAACAGTTCACTGTACCTATCCAGGCATGTCCAAAGAGCAGTTTCAGGTGTACTCTCTGGTCCAACTGGTGAAACTGGGAAACTGGGCATTCTGAGGCAATGTTACAATTGCCTCATGTACACAGACAACCCTCTCCTCCTTCCATCAAACACTAATACATGCGAGAGATGCAATTATACAGCCAAACTGGAGGCTAAGCTCTCTCAACTCAAGAAATGGACCAGGCAGTCAAGAGGAAAATGGAATTACTTGCATCACACCACCAGTCTCACATAGACCTATGAAACCAGCACCGGCAAAAAACACACATAAATACACAAAAACATACTTGGAGGCTCTAAATAAAAATATGCAAAAGCAACAGAGACCTCCAAAGCAGACATCCAAGCAACCTCCACCCCCCCAACACAAACCATGAAACACATACTTCACAAAACCAGTGTGCCATGCAATCACAGCCCTTAAGGCAAAATAACATACCCAACACACTAGTAATAGGTGACTATAGTCAGGCACACTGATGTCCCACTCACTAGACTGAACCAGGAGAAGGTTACTGTTAGCTGCCTGTCGGGTGCCAGGATCCGCCACATAACACAAGCACTCAGGTCACTCCAGAACATGTACAAATATGACTCTGTCATTGTCCATGTTGGTGTGAATGACCTGAGCCGTACTTCCCTGGACTACATGAAAAGAGACATGGAGGAGCTCTCTGATCACGTAGCCCAAGCCAGTATGACTCTGACCCTGAGTAACATCCTGCCCTCACCAAGAATGATACCACGGTATAGAGAAAAAATTATCAATTTCAACAATTGGCTAAACTTCTGGTGTCATTCAAAAGGGATCCAGTGTCTGTCCACCTGGGATGACATGTTCAACAAGCCACGCTGCTTCGCTAGAGACAGTTTGCAGTTGTCACCCTTAGGCTTTTGAATACTGGCCAAGGCCCTTGCCACTCCCATAGTGCCTTTTTTAGGCAAGGCTCAAAAGACAAACCCACCGCCGTAAATAGCACAAGTACCAAAAAACTGAGGTAATGCTACTCAATGCCAGAAGTCTAAACCTCAAAATGCACGCACTGAAGGCACTCCTCAGTATGGAAAAGATCGATATATGTGCAGTAACAGAAACCTGGTTTAAGGCTCCAGAGAGCACACCAGCACTACCAGGCTACAACCCATACCATACATTTCGGCCACAAAACCCAGACCGAAATACAAAAGGCGTGAGAGTATCCATATTCATCAAGGATACCCACAGCTCCAGGTTAGTGGCACAGCATGATGCTTCAGAGATCATCCACGTGCAACTATCAACAGGCAAAACTGCTATTCAAATTATAGCTTGCTACAGATCACCCACCATATCCCAGGACCCCCACTCCGCATTCCTGGAAACACTGGGACACATAAAGGTCCTACCAGACACCCTGATATTGGGTGATTTCAATTACCCAAACATTTACTGGGAGAACTACTTAAGAACAAACTCCCTTGCCCAACATTTCCTAGAATTTATAAACTCAAACACTCTGGATCAACTGGTCAACACCCCCACCAGAGGTGACAACATATTGGAACTGGTTATCACCAACATGGGTGACCGGTGTTCCACACCGGACGTCAACCCCTCGTTGGTTAGATCTGACCATAAACTAATTACGCTGGATATCCACTTTCCGCCACCACCCCCAATCAAAGAAACCACCATGAAAAACTTTTCAAAAGCAAACTTCACATTACTTAAGACCGAGGTGAGAAGTTTCAAAGCCCCCATGCTAAAGGATAATGCTGTCCAAGCTGCAAAAGCCTTTACTAATGCACTCTACGGGCACCTACAAGAATGCATGGATCATGCTATCCCAAACAAAATCAAGACTCACTCCTCCAAGAAAAGGAAACCAGTCTGGTGGACCCCTGCCATAAACAAGCTATAAAATAAAAGGAAAAACTAGTGCAGAAAAAAGTAAAATCCCAAGAAGGGAAGACTTCCCTGATCAGTATCAGCAAGAAACTACGTTCCCTCATAGAATCATCCAAGGCTAGCTTTGAAAGAAAAATTGCCATGAACTCCAAATATAACCACAAGGCATTCTTTAGCTACGTCAAGAATCTATGTGGCAATTCTCAGATCTGCTCGGAGTTAATGCAGAATGGCACAAAATACACTGAACCAACTGATATAGCCAACATCCTGGCAGACAGGTTCAGTGCAAACTTCACCCCCCTCTCACCCCCAAAAGAGTCCATAACTATAACAGAAGAATGGAATGCCCCTGAAATCACAGACTCTAAGGTTAAAAGAGCCCTCTCCAAAGCCAAAAACACAGCATCAATGGGACCAGATGGTGTCCCAGGCTGCATCCTACACGAGCTCAAAGATGAACTAACCCCTCACCTAAATACACTGTTTAAACTCAGCCTCTTCACAGGCTATGTGCCCACAGAGTGGTGCACAGCAACAGTTATTCCGCTCCACAAAAGGTGGAGCCACAATGGACCACAGGAACTATCGCCCTATAAGCCTGACTAGCTTGGTCTGCAAAGCTATGGCGTGCATCATCATGGATCTCATTAACAGAGACATTGGGAACCTCCAAACACTGGACCCTATCCAGTTCAGCTTTGTTAAGGGCAGATCATGCCTCCTAAACCTGGTGGACTTCTTTAAGACAGTTACCAAGGCTATAGACAAGGGAAAGGTGGTCCACACAGCTTACCTAGACCTCGCAAAGGCCTTTGACACCATTCCCCACTCAGGTATTATAGACAAGCTCGCCAGCCTGAACATAAACCCCTACATCACAAGATGGGTTGCCAACTGGCTCATGGACAGAACCCACAGGGTAAGAGTTGCAGGAGCTAGGTCTGACTCTAAACCGGTTACAAGTGGCATTCCCCTAGGGCTCAGTCCTAGGAACCCTCCTGTTGGCATATACTTTTCAGAGGTACAGGCAAGCACAGGAGGGCTATGGCTGACCAAGTTCACAGATGACTGCAAACTAGGGGCTATAACTGACTCTCCGGCTAACACAGGCATCCTCCAAAAGGGTCTCACTGAGACAGATACCTGGTATCAAAACCATGGCCTCAAGCTAAATGCAAAAAAGTGCATAGTCATCCCCTTTGGAAAAAACAAAGTACCCACAAACTATCACATAGGTGGTAGCCCCCTAAATACAGAAGACGTAATAAGGGATCTGGGGACCCAAGTAAATAGTAACCTCTCCTTTGATAATCACATTGCCAAAGTGGTTAGAAAATCCTTCTATGTTGCCCACCTAATCACAAAAGGGTTTGCATTCAGATTGAAAGAGGTCATTGGGCCCCTCTACACATCACTCATCAGACACATCATAGAGTACAATGCCCAATTTGGGATGTACCTTACAAGACACCTGCAACAACTGGAAAGACCACAGAAGTACCTCACCAAGAGGATCACTGGCCTCAAGCAGATGTGCTATGCAGCTCAGCTGAAGAAACTCCAGCTGTACTCGGTTGCATACCGCCTACTCAGATGTGATTTCTGCCTGACATACAAGGCCATGTCTAACCCAGAATTGATGGACATGCTCCACCTAAAGAAAACCATATCCCCTCGAGCCACATGCTCCAGGGATCTAAACCTCACCAAAACAATAAATAGAATGTGCTGGAGGGATAGATTCCTGTCCCAGAGACTTCCCATGCTCTGGAACAAGATTCCAATCTACATTAGGCAGAGCTCCTCGCTAACCCTCTTCAAGAGAAACCTTGCCGAATGGATGGGAAACAGAAAGTTTACCCCAGGGATCACTTCAATGGCTCTGCTGGACAGAGGCATAGGGAACTAATCTAAGGGGGCAGCGAAAGCCAACACATTCTAGTCAGGCTTGTAAATTCCTTCAGGCAGATAGCCTACTATCTATCTATGAACCTATGAACTACAGCTCTGGGGCTCTGAATTCAAATAGCAGTGGAGCTTGCTGATGGAACTGCAGGGAAGGATGGGTCTGAATACCCTGATTGTGTGGAGTGGAGCAGGCTGCAGAATGTCATGGTACCTTGGAAGATGGACAGCCTGGGGGTTGTGTTCAGCTCATCAAGCCACCATGTGGTGAAATGCCTTATACTAGGTATGCGGAATTAACATACATACAAGCATACATTTCAACTTCTTTGCTT